>NC_064646.1:316430838-316735375 GCF_023864345.2 Schistocerca serialis cubense
TGTTCCCGATATGAATACTAGACAGTTCTTCTGCTAACAGTACGCTTCGTCAGTCACACACCCTGCAAGCCACAGGGAACACACGGCACGTGGTCAGACGAACTTCCATTCGTCAGCGCCATCTATCGTGGAAATGATGCGTTTCCGGACACATGTTCATACGACCTTTTTTCCTCCAGTCGCAGTCAGGAATCTGTCCCTGTAGTTACCGGTTTCACTAACGTTCACCCCATTAATGGGGTTCATGTAATCAAAATCTGACAGTACTTAAAGTTAAATTCATGTCAGTTTGTGACTAAGGGAACTGTAGATCTATAATAAGTGGTCTGTACGTAATTCAACCTCTGACATACATGGGTAACATGTAAGCAAAAAAAAAAAAAATAAAAAAACTGTCGGTGAGACTGGTTCACATATGGAAAAATGTTCTAAAATTTCGTTTTTGCATGCAAAAGCTCTTGTTACATATACACATCACTCATGTCGGTAATTTCTTCCATATATTGTTAGAAATAGCCAGGAAAATTGAATAATGAGTGTATCTTAACGTTAGTTGGAAGGTGATCTACCTATCTCCGACAGTTTACTGTCAAAGTGTACTTAATCATATTGAAGCAGCCTTAACTCTTGCGATACATCCGCCTGAAAGATATCATGGCAAATCAAAGGCGTAGAGCGCCTCTAAGGCAGACCAGGAACCTCCCACGCAGTCAAACAGTAAAGGCGATGCTATGAAGAGCACCAACGAGGCAGAAGATTTCTCGACGTAAGAAAACCCATCCTAGACATTTAGGTTGGCTTGAGTACGACAAATTTTGAATCGGCACGGAATGCTTTATTTCGTATGTTGTGAGATCTATTGCACGCTACCCGTTATGGAAACTAAGTGGGTAATACAATGATAAAGAATTAGAGTCCAATCGGAAGATCTGATTATCTTTTTCTCTTTTTAATTTTCCTATTAAGTAGCAGTTGTCTTCGTCGTCGAGTTTCATTATGCCTTCTCAGTCGATGTTTAGTGCTGTAAACACTGACAATGTAATTAGTTTTTCTCTCAAAATAAACCAGTAAGTCCATTTAGTCGTATTATATATTTCGTTAATTACTAAGATAAATACTCTAAAACTGACTGTTCCTTGATATGGTACTGACTGATACAAACACTCGAGTGTCAAAACACAAAAAAAAAAAAAATCACCGAGCAAGGTGGGACAGGGATTAGCACACTGGACTCGCATTTGGGAGGACGACGGTTCAAACCCGCGCCCGGCCATCCTGATTAGGTTTCCCGCGATTTCCATAAATCACTTCAGGCAAATATCGGGATGGCTCCTTTGCAAGGGCACGGCCGACTCCCATCCCTATCCTTCCCTAAACCAGTGGGACCGATAGTCTCGCTGTTTGGTCACCTCCACACAACCAACCAACCAACTCAAATATATCCTTCAATATCTGTGTGAATTTTAGATGAAATTATTTTTACTAGATTACGAATGGTTTTAATGTGATCAGGATTTCAGAATTAGCGTTGAAAACTTACATATATCAAATTAAATGTTTTGAATAATTTACTCACGAAGGACCTTTCACATCGAAAAATACGAACTTCAAACTGTCACTTATATGTGGAAATTGTAAATTTAATGCTACAAGTAATTTCTCTGTAGGTATTTGCTGCCTGACGGTCTTCAGTTTCAATCATGAAAATAATTTAATAGCGCGTCCATGATTTCTACCACCTACCCTCTCCACCCCAGCAAGCCCTCGCTCATTTCAACATTTAGGGAGAGTCCATTGTCTGAGAACCACTTCATAATTTTTTGGAAAAGGCAGTCACCATATCTTCCGTTACTTTCTCTCTAATGGAATCTATTATAAAACTAGTGCCATCCGCAAAAGTACTGACCTTGTTTGTTGAATGTTAAGTGGAAGGTGATTCACATATATTGGGAGTAAGAGCGGACTGAAAATTGAGCCATATGGGAGTCCCATTGTGATTTCTTCTGATTCACTTCAATTTTCTACGCTTCCGACATTGTTTTAATTATTCATCATGACCTGTTGTATTCTGTTTGTTAAGCACGACTCAGAATAGCTGTGTGTACCGCTATCAGTTCCATGAAACCTGAGTTTTCTGAGATAGTAACATCATGTACACAGTCGAAGCCTCGAAGAGATCACATAAAAAAACGAACTATCGATCTTTTACCATGTAAAGCTTGTACTGTTTGATCAGTGGATGTATAAATAACATTCTCAGTTGAGCAACGCTTCTGGAATCCCAACTGTGATATGCTAGGTAAATTGTTTCCACTGACGTAGGGGACTACTCCTGAGTACAGTACTTCTTCGAATTCTTTGGACAATAACGTCAGTAAGGAAACTGGGCGATTGTTTAGGTCAGTCTTGTCGCTTTTCTAATGAAGAGGTTTAAGAATTGCATATTTTAACCTGTTTGGAAAAACTTCTTGTGCCAGTGATGCTGTGTATATATCAGTAAGGATATTATTTTTTAAGTTATTACTTATTAAGTTATTGTGTACAACTTTTCAGGATTCTGTTCGATATTTCCATCAATACGACATGCGCTTTTGTTTTCTAGAACTTTTATAAGTCTAATAATTTCACTGAAAGGCGTTGGTGCTACTTCTAATTGCTTAATGATTTGTGGAATGACATTTTAATATGTTGTCCAGCTTCTTCAGCGGGCATGAAGAGACCCACATCAAACAAAGTGTGCAATTGCAAACCGAGGTTAATAGGAGTACTAGACACGAAATCTCACGCTCCACAATGGCACGTCGCCCGCATAGGGCACATGTTCCGTTGGCACCTGCGCAGCAGCGGCACCGTTTGCGATGGTTCCAAGAGCACAGCTTCTTGGCCAGTGAGGAATGGGGTGATACACTCTTTCCGTATTTGAGCAGACTGAGACTGAATAGTGTACGTACCCTCATATGGTGATAATTGGGAATGCGTAATGCACTCAAGAACATTGTCGAAAGTGATCGTTTTTGCTGTCCAGCTGATATAGTGTGTGGAGGCATGGTGTTGCATGAGCGTACTGACCTCCATGTATCTCTGCACTGTACATTCATCAGTCTACCTTATTGTGACACTGCTTCTGCTCAGGGATGCATTTACCCCTGACCACATTTTTATGGATGACAGGGTGGGACCAACTACGCAATTGGAGGAGTTCTTGCAAACTAGAGGATATTTGACCAAGTGCGGGCAGTGTGTTGGCATCCAGTTTAAGTGTGCGGATTCCAGTTCCTCGTCTGTGTTGACTCGGTTTCGTTTGATTGCGGCCGACAATGCCTTAGTACCTCCAAATGCTTGTTCCCATGCCTTGCTTCTTTAATTACAGATTCCCCGTATATGGGAGCGAACGAAAGGATCTTTGGCCCTCCGTAGTTCATGCTTCAGCTTGTGTCAAGACAGTGTTCAGCTACAGCAGACTTTTCTGGCTGACACAATCTGACGTGACGTCTATGTTGAGCGCGTCTATCCTTAACAGTGCGACACGTTCTGCCATTACATGATTTCCCACACTGGCGTGGAATTTCATAGATCTCTGGTCTCCTTAGAGACGCCATTGCGTTGAGATGGGTGATGGCGGCTCGTAGCTCGTAAATATATGTCAGTGTGAGTTGGTTCACAAATCATCAAAAAAATGGTTCAAATGGCTCTGAGCACTATGGGACTCAACTGCTGAGGTCATTAGTCCTCTAGAACTTAGAACTAGTTAAACCTAACTAACCTAAGGACATCACAAACACCCATGCCCTAGGCAGGATTCGAACCTGCGACCGCAGCGGTCTTGCGGTTCCAGACTGCAGCGCCTTTAACCGCACGGCCACTTCGGCCGGCTAACAAATCATCTTCCGAGCTTCGTAACCGTCTTCTTTTCTGCGGAACAAGACACCTAAGAACAGTAGGTCTTCAGTTTTCTGCACTTCCATGGTGAACAATTGTTCGGATTGTCAGCTGTGTTGAAACCTAAATGTTCCTCAAGCATTGTGGAGGGCATCTTTTTAGTATGGTCACATGGATCAGCAGCGCTTCATGCGTTTCTGGAGCACCTTAACTCTCTCCATACGTGAACCAATGAAGCAGTTATTATGGGGAAGTCTCAAACATCACCTCTCGCTACTTTCTCACACACTGTCATTTGCTTCTACACAACTGTTAATATGTTATGTTAGTTTATCAATCCGGTTCGTTGATTTTCACAAAGCAGTATAAACAAGAACAAAATAGTCGGCGATTGATGACAGATATGCTGGCAGAAAACAATGCTGTAGCGGAGAGAAGTATTTCGGAACACACTGTTCAGCATGGATGCTTGAAAGCAGGAGGCCCCTACTGTTCAGTTGTTGCCCTAATCACTACGTCTGTTCCGAGTAGTGAGCAAGAATTAACAAGATTGGACCGTGGATCGAGGGAAAGGTGTCACCTGGTCGGATGAATCACACTTCTCCAGGCGATAGTTGTGGCCGTACACGCCAAGGTGAACGGCTGCTCGAAACATGCACCACGCTAAGGACGCAGGTCGGCCAGTGTTACAGTATGGCACACTCCCAGGAGACTTGTCGTCGTAATAAAAGACACCCTAACAACTGCTGACTTTGTGAGACTCATTGCGGACCACCTGCATCCATTGACGCATAATGTCTTCCCTTCGGCGTTGGCATCTGGCAACTGGATAACTGCCCGTGCAGGAAGTCGAAGATCGTGCTTCACTGGTTTGAGAAGCATGGTAGTGAATCGTACGAATATGTCGGACGCAAAGTTTGTCGTATCTGAGCCAAAACAAAGCATCTGGGAAGATTTAGGATGCCAGCTCCGCGTCCAAAATCCTGCGGTCCGTAAGTTGCGGTAATCGAATGACCTCTGCATATTCATCTGGTGCCTCATACTCTATGGACGAGTCGACTCCATGTGGTGCAGATTGGGTTCTGAATCTCGTTCCAAAGGTGGACAACCACGCTGTTTAACCATATGATCACATTGTTTTGGCTCATCAGTGTATACATCCGCAAAAAATAAAATACTATGGCGTATGCTTCATCTACATCTACATTACATGGATATTCTGCACATGTAAGTGCCTGGCAGAGGGTTCATCGAACTACCTTCATAATTCTCTATTATTCGAACCTCGTATAGCGCTCGGAAAGAACGAACAACTATCTTTCCGTACGAGCTCTGACTTTCCTTATTTCATCATGGTGATCGTTTCTCCCTATGTAGGTCGGTGTGAACAAAATATTTTCGCGTTCGGAGGAGAAAGTTGGTGACTGGAATATCGTGAGAAGATTCCATTGCAACGAAAAACGCCTTTCTTTTAATGGAGTCCAGCCCAAATCCTGTATCGTTTCAGTGACACTCTCTCCCATATTTCGCGATACTACAAAACGTGCTGACTTTCTTTGAACGTTTTCGATGTACTCCTTCAGTCCTATCTGGTAAGGATCCCACACCGCGCAGCAGTATTCTAAAAGAGGACGGACAAGCGTAGTGTAGGCAGTGTCCTTAGTAGACCTGTTACATTTTCTTAGTGTCCTGCCTATAAAATGCAGTCTTTGGTTGGTCTTCCCCAAAACGTTTTCAAAGTGTTCCTTGCAATTTAAGTTGTTCGTAATTGTATTTCCTAGGTATTTAGTTGAATTTGTGGCCTTTAGATTAGACTGATTGATCGTGTAAGCGAAGCTTAACGAATTCCTTTTAGCACTCGTGTGTATGGCCTCACTTTTCGTTATTTAGGGTCCGCTGCCAATTTTCACACCATTTAGATATCTTTTCTAAATCGTTTTGCAGGTTGCAGTTTCTGCTCGTTCTCCAGGTCACAATGGTGCTCATGTGCAAGTGCAGTGACAATCCTAAGTGTAACGAGAGAAATTCGGGCGCCGCGGCAGTTGTGTTGGCGGTCGGCTTACTGCAGAATGGGCCGCTGGGTCAGTTCCTACCTGTCGAGAAGTTAGTTCCGCTGGGGAAGTCCCGACCGCAGCGCCGCGCCGCCGCAGAGGCCGCGACCGCGCTCCTCTGGGGAAGGAACTTCGTCCCCGCACTGGACCCAGCTGCCCAGCCTCCCGCTCTGACCATAACTGACCCAGGAAAGCGACGTGTAACACTTAAATGATCAATGCTGTGGAGGCAGATACGTGTAGACACTTGGCAAGTGCACTGTAGCGTGACAGACGACTCACCTCAGAAGGTGTTGCCCGCAGTAGGCAACGAAACGTCAGGAAGGAGAAGCAGTTTTATTTATGGACCACGGCAATTCAGCCCGGAAGTTTTAATTAATGAAGACGCCGGCCGTGAAAGCTTACATGTTATGATGAGACGATTTTTCTGTTTTAATGTTGCTAAAGCAATAATCTCTTCTTTAGGCTACTTTTTCTACTCCTACATCTGCACATTATGGTGTATAACGGACTTTTTTTTACGTATGTCACTTTCCGCCACTTTCCTTTTCCAGTTGCGAATGTTAGTCGGGAGGAAGGTTGGTAAGCTTCTGAATGAGATGGCATATATCTAATTTTACCTTCCTGGTTTCTTCGTGAGATACCCTTAGGAAGAAGCAGTATATTTCATCACTCTGCTTGAAATATAAACCCTCGAAATTTTAGCAGTAAACTGCAACGTCATATAGAACGAATCTCTACTGCATCGTCTGCCACAGAAATTGGATGAACGTCTCCGTGAAGCCATTCACGTTTACTGAATCACTTCTGTTTCATTCATCAATCCTATCCGATACAGATCCCACACTGACGTGCAATACTGAAGTACAGGCTGAGCCATAAGTGAGTTGTCACTAGCAATCCTTTGACTTTGTTTTGCTTAGCGTAGTTATGGTCGGTTGTGAACACGACTATTGCGTAATATTCCCAAGACAAGTGTCACAGGCACTTTGGGTTTACGTTGTTCCTACCTATCCGAGAAACAATGAACAGAAAGTGCATCTTCATCTTCTAGCGGCGTAATGATTGTTCTGCAAAATTTCGGGCGTGCAACGGTGTAACTCGCAGTGATACATCGATATCACCCTGTAGACTGACGGTGCTGTCATGCATATGTTGTACCTGTTTCCTACCGATAAACGTCTCTTGCGCCTTGTGTATCTGTGGCCGCATGCGCAGTGGCGTGATACGCTGGTTTAAAAAAGGACGGAGCAAGTTTTGGAGCGTCAGTCATCTCGGCTCACTGTGAAGATGGCAGGACGGTATATAGCCGAAATACCAGAAAAAGATGTGAAATTTGTGAAGTTGCATCCCCGAAACTTTATGAAAAAATGTGTAGTTGTTTTGCAAACACGTTGCAAACATGACTATAAGTACAAACAGCCTATCTCCATTTCGACAAGGTATCCGCATTTAAATATAAATATCGAAGAGACTGGTTCGACAGCGGAGCTTCATCGTTCAGATAGGCCGAAGTCTTTTACTACAGAAGATAATCTTAATGTTATCGTCCAATGTTTTGTGTAATCACAGACTAAATGTCAAAAAATGCGTCCACTGAATAGCACAAACAAACCAATGAAAGCTTCAGAAAAAGTTGAAACTGAGACCGTATGGACCTACTTTACTTAAAGGACTAAATGAATGATCCGGACAGGCGTATGGAATTATGCAAGCTGTATACAGTCAGACAGGAAGCCGATCCCATGTTTCAGGAAAGCATTCTGAAGCATTCTTTTCAGCGACGAAGCGACTTTTAAGGAGACTGGCAGAATGAATAGACAAAACTGTTTCTACCGGTACACTGGCACTCCCCATGTGGTGCAGTTAAATTCTCCTGGCATGAATGTATGAATAGATGTCCTTATTTTTTAATGGCACTGTCAGTTTTGTAAATTACCCAGACATGCTTCAGAAGTGTTGTCATAATAAGGAAACAGTCCACTTTCTAATCATCTGCAGCCTGATAAACAGAAGGTCATATGACAAGAAGATAAAAAACACTTGCATTATGGAGTTATCGTGATAGACTGTCTAAATGAAAATTGTGATCAATGGACTGGCAGACGTAACATTAATTCAGTGGTCTCCACGATCCCCAGACATAATACCCACGGATTTTTCAGTGTGTAGTGTATTGAAAAACGATTTTTATTCCGTCAAGATTCGTAATGTTGAGTATTTACAGGAACGATTCCTGTCAGAACCTGAAAATCAACAGTTCTCGACAATTTACAACAAAATTTATAAATCAGCGTTAAAAAAACAATATTTGCATAGAAAGGCATTGTAACGACTTTGGGGATCTTTTGTTGATTCACTGAACTATACATATATTTCAGTATTGACAATAAATGTGTAATCCCACTTGTTTAGTTTTACCAGACAAAACGCATTTTTGACAAGTGGTGTAGCCCATCCTGTATTATTCGAACGAGGGTTTTGCTTGCTGCCTCCTTCTTGGGTAGATTACACTTTCTGAGGGTTCTTTCAGTGTGGCACCTGCTTTTCCTACAATTATTTTTATACGGTCATCCAACGCTGAGATGCTCCGTATGGATGCACAGAAGTATAAGAAGCAATCAAATGGAAACCGAACTCCCGTCACATGGATAATTCAATTGAAAAGTCATCGCCACATTCGTTAAGACATTTATCCCTCTGGGGACAAAACGATCAAATCTTGGTTCGCAGCCGACGGACCCGCAGCCGCAACAACTCTTGCACTTTATCGTCTGGCTGTAAGCGACACACTGTGAAAGATGGGGGCTGTACGGAGGATATTGCTGTGTTTACGAACCTAATATCTGAAGAGTAACATTTGTCCTATTGACGGTGTTGTGGCGGGCTTTATCGTGCAACAGTATGATTCCACCCGACAGCATTCGGGCAGCTCGAGGACAAACGGCAAAACCAACAGTGGGAACATCGAAGGGTCTGCCCCACCAAAGAAATCCAAAACTGATCTAAAATACAGTTTTAATGTTTCAGGAGGTTTCATATCAGTGCACACTACGCTGAAGAGTGAAAATTTCATTCTTTAATCCAAAGCTGATCCCACAATGTTCGATAAGGCCATGATGTGTTTTCTTCGACTGCAAAGGCTCTCCGCATGGGAGGAACCACAAAAGATGCGCAGCGCTCTGAATGCACTTTGTAGAAACCGCGACGTGCCATAAAATCAAAACTCCCAGGAATGGTATCGGACGGAATCATCCTGTTGCACGATAACGCCGGCTCCAGCGGTGCCAATCGGGCAGAGGTTATCCTTCAGTGATTTGGTTGGGAAACACTGCAGCATCCTCCGTACAGACTGAAAATACCACTTTGTAATTTTCAAATCTTTGGCGACCGGCAGAAAGGCAGGCGTAGACTTTCGTTTCAGTCAGGCGAGGAAGTGCAGAGTGGGTAGGATTGTGGGTCTGTCAGCTGCTGACCGCGTTCCACTAATCAGAAATTGATCGTCTCGTCTCGCAGTGGGATAAATGTCTCTAGAGCGTGTGGTAATTACTTTTTAATGGAGCTATTTCATGTTCCAGTTGTTGCGAGGTTTCTATTTTCATTTGACTGCCCCTCAAATTTAATAAATATAACTATTTCCAATAATTGTTCAGTATCTTTTTTTTTTTTTTTATTTGTGGCAACGACTATGGACCAAACTGCTGAGGTCATCGGTCCATAGGCTTACTCACTACTTAATCTAACTTAAACTAACTTACTCTAAGGACAATTACACCCATTCCCGAGGGAGGACTCTAACCTCCGACTGGGAGAGCCGCGCGAACCGCGACAATACGACTAAGACCGCACGGCTACCCCGTGCAGCGTTCAGTAATTACCTAACAATAAGATAACAAGTGTTTCACTATTTTTGTGAACAACAGAGCATTTGTTTGTACTAAGGGTAAACTGACAATTGCTTCACCATGCGTCAATCCTAAGATTTTCTAACGTAATGACTTTTCCATTCACGACAGCACCATCTGGGAACACCTCAACACTTTCCGACGCTATTCACTAGCTCATCTACGATACGTCATGCACTATGCCGGCCCTATAAAATCCCTTCGAGTACGCTAGAACTTACATTCACATCTGGAGATTTCTCTCCTTTAAGATCGGTATGCTGTGTTGTATTTGCTTAGAACTCTGCAGTCCATTTAGAAGACAGGTCCCGTATTCCGTACGCTCCTGTTCGTTCACTGGGGTGGCTGTAGTCTTTGGATAACGACATGCACGTATACAGATGGCGGTAGTATCGCGTACACGAGCTATACAAGGACATTGCATTGGCGGAGCAGTCATTTGTACTCAGGCGGTTCGTGTGAAAAGGTCATTATGACCGCAAGACGGGAACTGTCAGACTTTTAACGAGTAATGTTTGTTGGATCTATATTCATTGGCCATTCCATTTCGGAAATCGTTGGGAAATGCAGTATTCCGAGATCGACAGTGTCAAGAGCAAGCCCACAATACCAAACTTGAGACATTACCTCTCACCACGAACAACGCAGTGTCCTATGGCCTTCACTTAACGACTAAGGGCAACGGCGTTTGCAAAGAGTTGTCACAGCTAAAAGACAAGCAACACTGCGCGAAAGAACCGCAATTATTAATGTTGGACGTACGACGAACGTATCCGTTAGGACAATGGGTCGAAATTTGGCGTTTCCGGGCTATGGCAGAGGACGACCGACTGTAGCGCCTCTCCTGGGCTCCTAACCATATCGGTTAAAGACAATAATACATCGAATGGAGGCCACTCATCATTTAGGCGACCAGCCAGCACACAGACACTAATAGCAGGCTCCAATACACTGACAGGACAATGTCAAATAAGGCAGGTGAAATATTCCACTGACACATAATCGACGACAACATAATTAACCTAACGTTAAGGCAGTAGCTTGTAGATAGAATTCTCCCAAAGAGAGAGTCTACCCAGGCAATAAAGCACCAATGCACGTGATGGAAACTTTTTTAATGTACAGTATTGAGGGCACATTTGAAGGCCGTGTGCAACCGGATCCAATGCCATCAAAGGCCATCATTAACCTATTCTCTATAATCTCACTTATATCCCACGCTTCAATGAAAATGTTACATCAAAGTAATAACTTAGAACTTCTGCATGAACTATCTATATCTATAAATACTCCTTTATGATCGACGATATTGACATACCACCTCCCAACTAATCAAGGAGATTCATTCTCCCTCTTATCTTCGTTACAAAGGTTGTGAAGGGTGAATCCTATTTCAGGCAAGTACCCCGATAACGCCAATTTCCAGATTGCTCCACGTAGGTAACATCAATGAAGATTGGTGAAAGGTATCAAGACGCGATACAATGATGGAATTTCTATACCTATCAATGCGCCATATCATGAGGCCAAAGTTGTTTGCGATTGATTTCAAGAACGTTTTGGACAACTTGGACGAATGATTTGGCCACTCAGCTCGCTCAGCGTGAATCTCATCAAACATTTATGGGACATAATAAAGAAGTCACTTCATGTACAAAATCGTGCACTGGCAACACTTCCGTGATGATGGGTGGCTATAGAAGCAGCATGGTCAATATTTCAGCGGGGAACTTCCAGTTACTTGTCGAGCTCATACGATGTCGAGTTGCTGCACTATGTCGATCAAATGGAGATCCGACAAGATATTAGGAGGTGTCCCATAACTTTTGTCACCTCAGTTTAATTCACTGCGGTCTTCTGGCATTTGAACTTTCCTACAGGAAACAGCGTCGTCCGCCAACATCCTCATGGAACTTTTGATTGTAGTGGCACTTCCATCTGGGATAGGAAAAGTCAGTTTTGGTGCAATATTTCTGAGTGCGCAGGTTACAGCCAGGTGTGGGCATGTTTACAGTGGTTTATGCTCACCAGCAGTTGCGAAGTAAAGTAGAGGCCACAGGGTCGTAGAACCGCTGAAAAAAGTACACGCAGTGGTTTGCATGGCGCAAGTCACAGGCCGAAGGTGCCCACTGGCCAATCTAATGAGTACGTGACGCACATAAATTGGTGCTGGTTCACTAACAAAGCATTCAAGTGTGGCAGCTCTCCTGGACGGAGGGGCATGTCACACCACTGGGACCGAGCGGGGTGGCGCAGTGGTTAGACACTGGACTCGCATTCGGGAGGACGACGGTTCAATCCCGCGTCCGGCCATCCTGATTTAGGTTTTCCGTGATTTCCCTAAATCGCTCCAGGCAAATGCCGGGATGGTTCCTCTGAAAGGGCACGGCCGACTTCCTTCCCCATCCTTCCCTAATCCGATGAGACCGATGACCACGCTGTCTGGTCTCCTTCCCCAAAACCAACCAACCACACCACTGGCTACACATGACAGCAGATGGGGCGCCAGACAGTCCATGGCGGGTCACTGGTTCGACTCTTTGAGGCCAACGTGGGGGATTCAAGTGTGGCAGCTCTCCTAGACAGTGGGGCATGTCACACCACCAGCTACACACAGCAGCAGATGCGGCGCCAGAGCTCCAGTCCACAGCGGGTCGCTGGCTCGACCCTATGAGGCTGATGCAGGGTCCGTAGCCAGCCAGCAGCTGGCCACGCCATGGCTTGCTACGGCGGGCAGTCGTCTTGGCTCCCAATACCCACCGGAGACATCCAGGACGACGACCACTGATTCGGACGCCAGATCGCGGGAGCGATCTCAGCCACGCCATCGAAGAAGGATGCAGGGGGCCCCAGCGAGCGGCGCTGAGGCGGCAGGGGCGGAGACTGCTAAGCCGGCTGCCAGTGGCTCCTGACACCGACACAACTCTGTGGCCATACAAGGCTGACACACAGCAGTGCGTGGACAGCTTGCTGAGGAAGCCATTCCGCACCAAGCCATTTCGCAGTCTGTGATGTGGTGTCCTCAGCATTGCGGGACCCGGTGATGCAGACCAAGGGGATCGCGGCGCTGTAGTTGGAAACAATAAATCACTTGGAAAGCTCGTACGAGTTTCAATAAGGTGCCTTCTACCTCTTCCCGCTACATTTGGTGTTGCTGTTACATTCAGTGTCAGAAGTTGCCATTATACCATTGATACTATATGTATTGTAAACGATGACAACTTTATCACACGTTATTGACGTACTCGTCATACAGTATTGCCTTTAAACATATCGACTTCGTTCCACTAATAGAAACGTGATAAAGTGTATGGACAAGGATGTTGTGAATCTATTCAAATCGAATTTTATTTGCTAAAAGAGCAGAATTGTATCGAATGCCATTCTGAAGTCGAGGAAAGCGGCATCCGCTGACGCACCCATGTCAACGGCACTCTCAATCTGATAGACAATAAGAGCGAACTGAGTTCGACAAGATCTCTGTTTGCGCCAGTAGTGCTGATTTTTATACAGTAGATTTCTGTTCTCCAAAAGCGTTGTATCTATATCTATATACAGATTAACAAGCCACCAGAATGTGAATGGCTGAGTGAACTTTGTACCTCTTGTAGCTATTCCCTTTCCTGTTCCACTCGCCAGTGGAATGAGGTAAAAAGACTATCGGTATGCTTGCGTACGGGCCCTCATTTCTCTTATCCTGTCTTCTTGGTCCTTACCTGAGATGTACGTTGGTGGCAGTAGAATCATTCTGATGTGTGTCGCAAATGCTGGTTCTCAAAACTTTGTGAGTACTACGGTGGCCAAAATACGTAAATGTTGCACAGTCGAAACTTTAATACTGAACGTTGGGACACAGAGATACGGTGTGGTATGAGTAAATTTGCTTACTTTTGATGTAGTTCAAGCGGTAACAGTTTATGTTTCTACCTTGAGGGATCTCCAGTCTATGGCAACCGTGCCATCTGTAAGCATTGCAGTACGTGTGCTGTGTGCCACTGTGAGAGATGTGTTGCTTGAGGATGGTTTGGACAAAAATAACGTACGTCCAGAGATTCGTTAACATCGCTGTAATGGAACAGGAAATGAGACACGTCGCAGTGAGTCAAGGTGACGTCTCTGGAATATGGAAAACATTTCTAGCTACGGGATTAGTTGAGAATCGATGCATAACTGGCCATGGAAGACAAGTGTGCAACACCAATATCGGCTTACAACCGCAATAGACACACTCAGCACAATGCTACACCTCTACAACGACGGTTCAAGACAACTATAGGAGTGCAGCTGTCAACGAAAGCGATACAAAATAGGCTCCATGAAAGGGGATTACGTGTCAGAAGATGTCTCAAGTTTCTTCCTCTAAATCAGCTTTCGAGACAAGCTATAGTTCAATTCTTTTATCTTGGCGGTTCGAGCATGCCCCGCCCAAACGCGGGAGATGGCTGCGTTGCCAGTTGCACGCGCCAAGAGAAGCAGCGCGATAGTATATTTCGCAAATTTACGTTTAGGGGGGAGCGCGCAGTTTATGAAGTAAAGCCACCATGGCCGCATTAACCCTTTCGCTGCTACAGAGACGTGCTGCCAGCATTCCGCGCCGTGCGCGATTTTGTCATCACTGCACTGCTCGCCTGTGCAGACACATGGTGTTTCGACTGCTTTAACACACTTCGTCATTCGATTTGACAAAAACTATTTGGCCCAAAAATTTGATTTTTACACAATTTCTTGACTGATACCTTCCCTCCATAAATGACTTAATTTTGTTTCGATGTTCAACGCAGTTATTGTGCACCATTAGAAGTAGTAAACCACTGCACGAAATTTTGAAGAGTTTGCAGAGGTAAAACTCCATAGCATATACTTTCCGTATGATCAACTTTAGTTGCCACTAGAAATTTCAAAAAATTACATTAAAACGAACAAAATTCATGAAGTAAGACACTTCGATATTGTTTTTAAATAAAGAAAATGTTAAGGACCGAACAATGTTTGAACTCAGAACTTCCCGCATAGTAGTCAAACGCTTTAACCATTACGCTAACGCAGCTTATCGTTCAATACATATCCTGTAGGACTTTAAAATCTCACGCGAAATACCGACAAACACTGTTGGTATGACTATGAATTACGTTTCGTCGAAGTACAATAGGAAATAAACAATTAACGCTGTTCCTTATTGCGAAAAAGCGGTTAGTGAGAATGATACACACACCTTTCCTGGCTATCGCCTTAATTAGGAGGCTTATTCCTTGTTTGGTTTTATTAATTAACAGATTATGAAGCAATTCATATAAAGAATGCTTTTTTCCAAACTTTCTATAAAAGGAAGTGTGCTATCAAGACATTGCTTTTGTTCAATTACCTTATTTATGACCAAACGTTTCTAAAACTGAAGACACTCATCCGTGCTCTGCACTGCAGTCGAGCTCTGGCAACGTCGTTTTCTGCTCATTGGTTGACTGTGGTTTGTGAGGTCAGATGCGCAGAACGAAACTAAACTCGGACGCCGTCGTAAATGACGCGCACTTTAGTGTCGCATAGACACGGAACTAATCTTTGTGGACGAGGCAGCGGTGGGATAAAACGCTCTTTTCTGAAGAGACTCATATCAGTCTCCGTCCTGACAGTAATGATATTCGAGTGTGGAGCCAAGAAGGACGACGCTTTTACTCTATCGTAATCGCCACCCTTATCAGGGCGGTTCAGACATGTTTTGGGATGGAACCATAGCCACAGGACACCACTTGTGCCAATACATATGAGGATGTCTGGCGTAAAGAATCTGAACGGCATCGATGCCTGCATTGTGACTCCATTTGGTGACAATACTGAAGTGAGATTCGAGATGTTGTGTGACAATGCACGCCACCCATCGTCAAAATCTTGCAAACACCTTCCAAATGGAACACAGAATCAGTCGTAGGGAACTGCCTCCATATTCTCCAGATCTCAGTTGCATTAAGTATTCATTGGCTATACGAAAACTAGGGCGTTGCACTCATCCTTGCTCGTCAGAGACCACATATGTTCATAGAGACTGCTGTGGAGAAATGTTTATCAAGTGGAAATGTGTTTTCCTTTCGTTTTGTTTTCTTATGACAGAAAATACCTGTTTTGGTCCTTACTATGTCCGCTATTGACAATAAAACAATAGGCATGATTTATTTTGACTACCGTCTTTCCCTAAAAGAATGTCTTCTTACATCGTTAACGCTGCCCCTCCCTCATGTTACAATGTAGTCCCAGCACTTGAGCAGTCTTCAAGAATAGGTACCACATGTGTTCTATACGCCAACCTTGAATTGTACCGATAAACTCTTTCCTACAAACGACCTTACATGTTGGTCCATTCCATGCCATTTTGCAGTGTTATGCCTAGACATTTAACAGACGTAATTGTATCAAGCTTCACTCCAAGTACAATACTGTATACGAATATTGGAAGTTTGTTTTACTTTCACACTTGTGACAACTAAGGCAAACTGCCATTCATCACAACAAATTCATTGCCTGGCAAAAATATAATAAAATTTAAAAAAAGCATCCATAAAGGGAAAAAAATACGACATGAAACTTCATTAGTTGGGCTGATATATGACGTTATTTCAGCCATTAAAATATTGACTACAGTTTTAAGCAACTTGGCAGTATGAGCCGACTTATCATTATGACGTTGTAACTCATTTGGTCTCGATGCATGCACTGTTTCCCGGAGGCAAGCCGACCCACAACTGTTATGTCCCTGATATCCTGAATACTGGCACTGAGGAAGACTTGACGTGCGACTTTGTGCCATGCATGTTCTATTGTCAAGCAGATAGTTCCTAGAGGCAAGTACCACGTTTGGACAAGCATTATCCTGATGAGAAACTGCACCACGACAGTGTCCTTGCAAGGTTACACATGATGACTCTGGATGCCTATGACGTGGCGTTCTGTCATCAGAACCAGCGATCATGTGATGTCATACCAGGCGTCACGTCAAAACATGACGCCGAGAGTGACATTGCTGTAGCTCACGAAATCGCTGGAAGAACGGGACCTTTCCCTCATGTCACCGTCATACACGCCAACAATCGTTACTCGGCGTAATACAGAAACATGTTTCATCTATGAACGCAGTGTGACGCCGTTTACCAGCAGTACATGTTGTCGGGTCACAGCAGCCTACGCAGAGGACGGTAACTCCCTAGTTCCATTTCTGATATTCTCCGACCAATGGCGTGGGATGACACAGTATGTTGTATGGAGTCCATTATTTGTTCTCCGTTGGCAGCCGCAGATGTGAAACGGTTACGATGTATTGGCAGCCGCAGATGTGAAACGGTTACGATATATTTGGTGCACAACAGATCAATACTTCCTTGTGACGGTCGGAGGTAATGAACCGGAATCTTGTCTTCAAGTCACCACTGTCACATCCGAGTGCCTCATGAATCAGGGTATTGGAGGATT
Source organism: Schistocerca serialis cubense (assembly GCF_023864345.2). Taxonomy (NCBI): domain Eukaryota; kingdom Metazoa; phylum Arthropoda; class Insecta; order Orthoptera; family Acrididae; genus Schistocerca; species Schistocerca serialis. The sequence continues at coordinate 316,448,129 of NC_064646.1, forward strand.
CGATCAGCCGGCCAGGTGCATACCCACAGTGATGCTTCTTTCAGTCTGTGTCACGTGCTGTTAATGCCCTATCACCTGAGTACTTGGCATGCACATGTCCTTCAATGTCATCGCTTGATACTGTTCACGCCCCTTATACAGTATACCCTACCAGTACTACTAACAACACTAAACACGGTCGACAATAACGCACTCAGGTGGCTGATATATAGAGAAGTGAAACTCTAACCAATTACATATTCGCTGACCATGTTTATGTGTACGAGTTACACGACGTCCGATAATTTCTTCTGGGTGCTTGAATTTTCTTTGTGAGGCAGTCTATGAATTATATCCTAGGCGGTCTGTATCTTCCGATAGTCACTCAACAGTGACACTTATCCTTATATGACTTTGTGACATGGCGAGTTATCTTGCTGAAAAATGACAGTGCTGTCGAAAAACATGATGTGTGCGCGGTCTGAAATCAGTGTACGACACTCCAAGGCCGCCACTATTTCTGGCACTAGTTTCACTAGACCTATGGATATCCGTGTGACTCTTCCTCAGAGAATAATGGAGCCGCCGCCAGCTTGTCTTCTTACCCCAGTATACTTGTCAAGGAGGTGTTCCCCTGGAAGACGACGGATTCGCGCCCTCACATCGGCATAATGAAGGAGGTATCGGGACTCATCAGACCATTCAGCGCTCTACCACTGCGCCAACGTCCAATGCCGATGGTCACGTGGCCAATACAGTCTACTTGCCGATGTCGTGATGTTTACATTGGTGCATGGATGGATCGTCGGTTGCGCTTTGTGTTCAGACACACCTGTACCCTGCCCAGCTTTAATGTCCCCCACAGATCGCCACCTGTCCTGTTTTACGAGTCTGTCCTGCCTACGACGTCCAACAACCGTAATGAGGGGTGACCGCCCAGTCCCACGACGTCTGGACGTGGTTTTACCTTGGTTTCGCCACGTGTAGAAGACACTCCTCGGACACCAGATGTGCAGTTTCTGGAATGCTGGTGCTGAACCTCCAGGCCATCACAATCTGCCCTCGCTCAGATACATCGCGCGCCTTCCCCATTCTACACACGGACAGCACGCTTACTTATACTACACGCACCATGAGCGTGTCTGACCCTTCGACCATAGATACTAGTAGACTGGCCTTGCTGTGCAGAAGCTATAGTGGCTCCAAAATAAACCACGTGACTGTTGGCAAAACGTGGCGGGATTTCAAATCAGCGGTCTGCCATCCTATGTTTGTATCGTATTTAACCCACATTTCTCAATTGACTGCCAAACGCTTCCAACAAAAATTACTTTTTTATTTGCGAAAAATTATGCCAGAACTACATTTGACCTGTATTTGTTCACAGTAGCATTTATAATATCTAACAAATACATCGAACGCCCCTTTGGTGGGCAGCGTGACGAAATTACTATAAACTATCAATTAAAGTAAAATGTCGTTAAAATTCTTGTAAACAGTAAGAGTGGGCTCGTGTCAAAACTTTAAACATTGGATTCGCCGCGTTTTGAGCTCTAGTCACTTATAAAAGAAAATGGGATATGAGAATTATCTCAAATATAGGTGCCAAAATTGTCGACTTTAGGAGCAGGTCCATTTTAGAGTATCCATTTTAGGTGCACTTCAAAGGTTCAGTTCCCACTATTTTTACAAAAGTTTAAACTATAAGTTTTAAAAAAGTTGATATTTTAGATGAAAGGTGAGACTTTGAAGTTTCAGAAAATAATTTTGGAGCCTACATTTATTTAATAGTATTAGAAGGTAGAAAAAAATTCTCTTCATGTGTCGACTATAGGTGCTCTTACCTTATTATAATCTCACTTGTATATAAAAATAGGCGCGTATGTGCAGATGGCTTAAAGCTTTTCTGTTTCAGAGCCTGTATCCAAAGCTGCCTTCGGTTTTTATCCTTAGGGAACCTATGAGTAGGAACGAGAAACAGTTATACTTACTTCTTTAACCGAATTATGGCAGATACTTTCCAAAATGTAATATGAGTCTGACTTTACAGGCATCACTTTCAACACTTTAAATTACGGGATACTCTATTTCAAGTGTAAAAAAACATATAAAAGTCACTTCAGCAGATTTCAATAAACGCATCTGCACTATCATAGAAACACTTACACGTGAAATGTAATGCCATTTCCCCCGACAAAACGCTGAGTACAGCCATAAGCGCAACACGAAACAACCATGTTTTGCCAACATTCACGTGACTTTAGCTCAGAGATGTTGGAGCCACGAAAATGACGTCAGGGCCAGAATATTATATTTATGGTCGAAGGTCTGACTATTAGTCATTCCTCGCCAGGTGACGCTTGTATAGTCTGGACGGGCTGGCATCGGTAGCAGATCGGTGTTCATAATGTTCTGGCTGATAAGTATATTTGTGCTTTACGTAAAGAACAAGAGCGGTCGTATATCATTTCCTTGGGGACTCCTGACGCTACCTGTGTCAGGCCAGAAAATGAAGCCATCGTTGCCGAGATGCACTGCAGCGGTGAGCTCAGTCCCTGCGAAATGTAGTACGAGGTGGAACGCATCTCCAATAGAGCGCGAACAGAGTTCATAGAACTAGGGAACTGAACGAGGAAACCGGCGTACGTTTAGACCGATACTCGGGACCTTACAAAGAGAATCCGGACAGTAGAACAAGGCCCTTAGCCTTGTATCAGCCGCTCTGGAGGCCTGCAAAGGGCCTACTCGTCGCCTCGGCCCTCAGAGGCCCTGCCCGGTGCAGCCCTCCTGCGCAGACGCAGACGTAACACAGACGATGGCGAGAGGCGCTGCGGATAGCGTAACGAGCCGGTAATCCGCACACAGGCCGCCGTTTACCAGTGTGCGGGGCGCTACCGTAATGAAACAGCGGCGGCTGCAGCCGCCACCACCACTGCACTGGGCTATCCAGGGACGTGGAGCACAATCAACCGGGTATTGTGTTTAATGCTCCTACTGTCGCCTCCTCCGTTTATGTATTATACCGTTGTCCGTAAGTCCCTACTCAACACCATGTTAGTCGATAAAGCAAACACCCAATTAATTGCGAGAAGTTTATTTGCTTAAACGTGACCTAAGTTCCCTACTTTTATGAGTATATCCTTCAGAAGAAGCGCTTGCTTACACTTACAAAGAAGAACTGTTGACAGTGGTTCATTGTGGGCTGTTATTATCGTATGGAAGCGAAATGTGGTAGACATTCTAGTGTGTTAATGCGGATGGAAAAAAATTACTACCAGTTTTGGCCACCAGGTGCCAATGTGGCGCTGTGAACGCAAGACTTACAGGAATTGTGGTGTGCGTACTGTGTAACCTTCGGTACACACACACTATCAGATTATTTGACTTGTCGCTCTAACGAAGTAGGTGAGTGTCAACAATATGTCTCATGGTCTTATCGTGGCGTGTTTATATTCTGCCGTTAGGTCAGACGATAGAAATGCCACTTGCACGCTTAGAGTAGCAGATTGATGGTGACCAACTTTAAACAGAACTTGATTAATTTTCACACACATTTATTAAAATAATAAAAAGCATAGAAATAATTTAACTTGGTTCTGGATGCTATTTACAATTGACAATCTGCATGGCTATGTACAGGAATATGATACTCTTATTAGGCGCAGACTGAAACTTGACTATAAACTGGTACAGACTAAAGCAGACTAATACAGTCTGACTAATCGGAAGTCTGTACACTCGTTATAATACCTCGAGCGTTCAGGTATCACTGCGTGAGTGTGATCCGCGAGGAGAAAAGGTTCTGTGTTAGCAGCAATCTCATTGGCTGCGAGACATATTAATACGCGGATCGGCGGAAGCAGAATTTGGTCCGTCTCTAAGACAGCGCCATCTCGTAGTGCGGAGACGGACGAGCGCTGCGCCTGCGCTGTTGTCCTTAGCGGGGCGCGCTCTAGTGGGAAAGTTGTGTTCGCGCTGACTACGCGGAACTATGTACACAACAGGAATCATTCCACATGTAATGGATAGCAAGGGGACGAGGACAGAAAACGTGAAACAAGTGACAAAAGCATGATGATCAGTTTATTACTAACCGCCACTTACACAATTCGTTCAGTATGAGCTCTGTAGAAATCGACGAGATGCTGTGTCCATAAAACAATGTGATCATTAGTTACATGCAGCAGTAACAGTGGAATCTGAGCAACATGTTTCTATATGCTGACATTCAAATCAGGTAGAGGCCGAATATTTTCCTGGTTAACGAGTTATTTTGCATATCCTCAGAGCAAAAAGTCACATGAAATCAGATCAGGTGATCTTCCAGACATTTTGTCTGGAAAATTTGTGGAGATAACAAGTTCCTGGAAGATTGCGTTCAGCAGATCTTACATGGGCCAGCTACATGAGGTAATTCCTAACCTTGCTTGAAAATATGGGTATCCACACAGTTGCGCTCTTCCGAAACAGCAATCACATACTGTACGAGAAGTTGTCGATAATGTGCAGACGTCACACTGCACCCGACAGACCCTCTGGGTGTATTCTGTTCAAAGAAGAACGGAGCAGGCGTGAAGGTGCTTGTGAATCCACACCAAATAGCCGCGCACGGCGAGTCCAATGGATCTTTGTGCACAATATACGGTTGTTCTGCATGAGGCACCTGCTGCATAGTCCGTTACAGCAACAGCAACCGCATCAGTAACTTCTACAGGGACAGGACACATTTATCTTCCAGTTGGCACACCAAGCTCACACGTGTTTTCGAAGTTCATTGTTATCTTCTTTAAACCAGTTAATGACATCGAGCCTCTCCGGAGACATTTCAGTCGGCGATGCCTTCTCAATACAACACTGTAATTTCTGCCGTTCCCATAAAACAGTTTCACTAACAAGTCCCTCTTCTCGATAGCCTTACTGTTCACTCATGCTATTGCAATCATATGACAGCGTTAACGTCACACCGTCATACAAACAGCTTACAGCGCCAGCATTGCACCTGGTGGTAACAGCTAGAACCAATTTTGTTTTCCATCGTAAATCGGTTCCACATTAACGTATTAGCGTATCTACCACGTTTCGATGTCAGACGATACTTACAGACCACGGTCGACCTTAGCAAGTAGCGGCAATTTAATTACAGTCTTTCGGTATACGCTGTTAACTAAAAATTTGTGACAGAAACTATAATTTCCAGCTCTCAGAAAACTATCACAATTCCCAGTTGAAAAATCAAATCAAAACTTTCAATGGTTACATTAAAACATATTACATGAATCAAGAACTAACCAGCTCAAGTCACACGCAATAACTAGAATTAAGATGTCCTTTGAAACCGCTGAAGCGAGATAGGTATGTCTGTCGAACAGAGGCAAACGTCAAAGTAAATGTGTAGCATCTAGCTACAGTAGAGCGCACCACATATTGCAAGCTGATGAAATAATGAAAAGTTCAATTATGTAAAATTTATTTATTTCTGCTCAGACTACCATCTTCAGAAGCAGTTAGTAACCTATGGTGCTACCAGTATAGAACAGCGTAACAGTACTGATTTAGTAACAGCTAGAATTGCGCTCTACCAGTACTATGGTTCCGTGATTTTGGTACACTACGTAACGAGGTAATAGATAGTAAGATTACAGGTAGTACTGGTAGCACTGGTAGGGAAAGAAACATAAATGAATGTGCAAGACAGAAACTGGCAACCGACACATAATTAGAACCGCACATATTCAGTGTTAGTCCAATGTGCATTTTATATCCTTACGCAAAACAAATTGCATTTTATAAGTAACAAAAATTATTTGATCGCCTAGCTTTTTCGTTTTTATGGAACTAAAGCAACTGCTTTTGATGCAAGAACAGTTTATGTATAATTATTTCTGTTTTTTCTTACTCAATAGAACGATCTTCATCATGATCATAGGCAAGATTTCCTGTTATTATGAAAGTTGTATATGAATAACCGACAGATTTTTTTTATATACGTTCGACCAAGTATTGAAGAGCCGTTTGACGTACTTTTGTTTCAGGTTTTTTTAAAATTTTTGATCAGGAAACTGAGTTTCTAGCGCTGTATGAGTAATATGTACTGTTTTCTTTATTTTTTACTGCAACATTGCTTTGTTGCACGTCAAAAACTAACTATTTTCGAGTAAAATCTGTATCAATATTTAAAATTTCGGTTTTGCTGTTTTATTTTTAAATAAGAGATAGGGGGATAACTATGTAGGACAACAATATTTCCTAAGTTACCCGGCCCCTTGTATATTCTCACTCAGTTTCTAGACGATCCACCTCTTCCACTTTTTAGGGGAATGTATTAAGATACTGATCGCATACGTAAAGAAAGCAGTTGTAATGAAGTAAGGCCCGATTGGTATGCAACACACCTAACGTACGGGTACCTCTGGTACAATCTTAAATGACCAAAGCTACCACGAAAACTACTGTAGCCTGTGCTTACTTTTTCAGTTGTAACTACTCATTTAAAAGAAGGCCGTCGTTGTTTATCGATGACCCAAGACTTCTTAATTCCTCTAAAATATCTAATCGCCATCCTTTCTTTTCTTTTTGCTAGATTTCAATTTCTTCGTTTATTTTTGGATTATGACTGGGCTTGCCATATCTAGCTGGGGCTCCGCGCGGGACACTTGGAATACGGTCCTGTTAGTTCTGCAGCAGCAACGAGCAGTTTTCCTGATATCTTCTTTAGTCGTGAATGTAGAAATAGGCTTTGTTGTCGATGCCACCGCGAATCGATTTGTATGATTCTTCGTAGAAATGTTATGCCTCACATCTATCTTATCGCCATGAGCTGCTGAGGAGAAACAGTTACAAATCTCGCACCATCCTTTCTTATCCGTACGTCCTTTCTTGGCAAGAGACCACTCTTCTGTGTAATCAGCCGAAAAGTGACACTTTCTCTTTCCATCCCTAAGCATTTTCGTAAGCTATGATAAGTTTATTAGCCGGTAAACAGTCGACAATAACACTTTAGTCATCGAAGTACACGTCACTATTCACTTGATGCCCTATATATCGGCAGTAAACACTTCAGATTGCTTTCTTACGATAAAGCTTACACCATAGTTTCAGAAATGTAGCTTAATTCGAATTTTATGTGCAAAGAAGTGAGTTTTCTTACGCGCGCCACTGGTGTGTTTAAGACTTGTGAGGATAGGTTCAAATTTTGTAAGAAGATAGACAAATACATGTCACTGCTATCTGTCGTGTTTTTTTTTTTTGTCTGAGTGGTTTATCCGTTGCCACCTTATAAACAACATAGATAAATACATGTCATTGATGACTGTCCTGTTTTTGTTTTTGTGAGTGGTTTAATTGTTGCCACCTTACAACCAACACGATTCGAAAGGCAATAAAAAAGCCTATAGCGTGTCGTCGCCTTGCGAGTCAACAAGCCAAGCTATCGCGGCATAATATCAAAATTCTGATAGAGTGAAATTTGGGAATCAGAATGGAAATTCTGCTATTGTAGCAGAAAAAAGCAAATATGTTCTGGGCAGGGTTGGGGAAGTAAAAAAATGGAACAAGCTTTTAGCCTTACTTGGCAGCTTCAAACACATTTAAATCGAAAAGTCTTGACATATTTGCGGTTTTTTACGAGTTAATCCTACTGTCTCAACGTAGTGACCTGTCTTAGATCCACCCCAAGGATGTGTATGGTAGCGGTTTAAAAGCAAATAGGTACAAATGTATGTTCCCCTAGAGAGTAGACTACATCTGCAATAGGAACTCTCGGAGGGGGCGGGGGGGGGGGGGGGTGGGTGCATCTGCGATAGGAAGTATCCCAGAGGGAGGATGCATGCATCCTAAACTTTAAATACACGCTGTGTTTTACTGCATGACGTGACAAATGCTATGTTGGATGGCATGTTATACTACATAACATCATGTTGCTTTACTCGGCACGATGCATTATATTACATAAGTACTAATACTCACAAGTAAACAATCGCGAATAACACAAGGTATTTTGATTTAAGTATCTTTGCAGCTACGAGACAAGTCGAGAAGCTGTTTCCCTTCCTTCACATTCCTAACTCTGTCCAGGACACATTCGCCTTTTCTTGTGCTACTACAGGAGAATTTCTCATTCTGGTAACAAGTAATTAATAACGTTTATTAACTGTGATGATACAAAACTTTGCTTAACTTTTGTAAAAGCTTTATGCGTGGCAGTTGGTGTCCTATACCTAATACAATGAAATATGAAAACTTTGCTGTCGCTTGGCAGTCTATGATATTGTCTCTGTGACTGAAAGTACTATGCAGATTCCCGTAGTGGACTTAATCTATTGCTCCGTAAGTAGCTAGTGCTAAATAGGGTCGGGAAAAATCGACCGGTTAAAGCCGATACCTTTATTTAGTTGTGAATAACCGGTATTGTTCGGTATTTCTTTGGTCTCCGGTACAACATTTTTTTCTAATTTTTACTAACAACTCAATAAAAATCCGGCACGTAAATTTGCTACAGCATCAATGATACAACCTTCTTTTAAGTAAAAAAATTTTTTTTTAAATCGAAGAGACTTTATTCGTAAAGTTAACATTGCTTCGAAATATTGGGTTATTATTGAAAATGGGCCAAGTGCTCAGCTCTGTTTTAATAACAATACCTACAGCTGGGCCGGTCGGAGTGGCCGATCGGTTCTAGGAGCTACAGTCTGGAACCGCGCGACCGTTACGGTAGCAAGTTCCAATCCAGCCTCAGGCATGGATGTGTGCGATGTCCTTAGGTTAGTTAGGTTTAAGTAGTTCTAAGTTCTAGTGGACTGATGACCTCAGATGATAAGTCCCATAGTGCTCAGAGCCATTTGAACCTACAGCCGGAAGCTAGCAACAAACACCTGACAGAAGAATCGGCGCAGCACTGCACAGACAATAATGTACGTGTTATCGTGCGGCATGCGCTAGTAGATGGTGTGCATGTACGTGCAACGTGCAAGATAACCCTCACATCATCTATAAGATTGTTTCTCGCTTTCGTCCTCGGACATCAGTTTTGTAGCAGAATGGTGCTATCTCTGTTTTGGAAGTATTTGACAGATTGGGTAGCAGTGAAGTACAATGCAATTTTGTCGTATGATGACATGGTTGGAGACTGTGGCTGTTATTTGAAGACAAATGCTGGTGTCGGGACAGCAACATTTGTGGTTTCTTTAACGTGAAAAATTGATATCATCCAAAAGTGACAAACCAGAGAATTCATCAAACTGTGACCTTTCACTCTTGTGGCACTGTCTGCTTCACCTTCGCCATCTGTGCTGGGGACAATAAGACCGATTTCCGCCACAGCCTCAATATAAGGTCGTCTGTGTTGTTCTACTGCTTCACCTTCATTAGAAGTGTTTAGTCTTTATTCGAAGTGTACCTTTATTATTGGAAGTAACAGAAATAAAAAGCCGAGAATCAGTCATTTTATAAATTGGTTATTTTGAGCAATTTTATCCGTCAGGTTGAAGGGGACGCCAAAAGAACTGGTGTCATCGAAAAAACTAATTTTTTCAGCCAGAACCGTCACCCCTTCTGCTAAGTCGGAAACTGTTCTCTTCTGCATGGTACTCGAGGATATGTGCTCTGTAACATAAGTGCAGGCATTGCTGGCACTGCCTGTACTAGGCGAATTGCAGGAACTACCTGCACTGCTGGCGCTGCAGGAAGAAGGATGAAGAGCAGGTTAGTGTTTAACGTCCCGTCAACAACAAGGTCATTAGATTAACGTTCAAATGGTTCAAATGGCTCTGAGCACTATGGGACTTAACTTCTGAAGTCATCAGTCCCCTTGAACTTAAAACTACTTAAACCTAACTAACCTAAGGACATCACATACATCCATGCCTCAGGCAGGATTCGAACCTGCGACCGTAGCGGTCGCGTGGTTCCAGATCTAGCGCCTAGAACTGCTCGGCCACCACGGCCGGCTCGCACTTACAAGGCGCCGGGCTAGCAGGTAAGCATGTGAGGTGGCTGCCTCTCGTGGTATGTGTTGTTTAACTCTTCCCATATACACAGCAGCTGCCACTGATAACAATTTTTTCATCATGTAAGCGAATGTTTTTCTGAAAATGTCTCATAACATCCATCACTATAACACGATTGCAGCTCATCAAAGGTGAAAGGAGCAGGTAAATGTGAGCGAAGGAGCTAAGGATGGAATATTGCACTATTGCGCTTCATCGTTCATGCAGCTCATGCTTTCGTGATGTCAAATACTGTGTACTAAACGATACGATACGAGTAAAAACGATGTTACGGATTATTTAAGAGGATTTATGATACGTAACGTTACGTTTGATAGACGTATAGGTAAATATAACTGCTTGTACTTTATTACACAAGGTTTTCCTGATTTTTGGGATCTGTCGCTTCTCGAATAACCTTACTCCTTCGAAGGATGACTGTCACAAATAATAGACATATTTCATTTTCACGCGGTCTTTGTTTATATCAAACATGACTGAGGAATCATTTGGAAGGATAGAAACGTCGTATTCGTCGACGGACGATGTCAGTGAGTTGATGATTTGTGTCCTAGTATTGGCGTTGTTACGAAAGAGATTAGGAAAATGGGGAAGAGTTCCTTAGTACGTTAAGCCGGAAGTAAGGAAAAGGAAATGTCTGCTATTAATACAACACGTACACAGAAGAACAGCAGACGCTTCGATAACTTGTGATGTAACAAAATAAAAGTGATGTTGTTATTCAATTGAAAAGTTGGAGTTTGAGATTTCGCTTAATGTTTTATCAATCACAACTGGCGTAAGAATCGAGGACTGACCATTGACATAAAATATTGCATTGTGAAATGTGAATAGTTTTTACTTGCAGTTTTGCGTGGCTTAAGGCAGTCACAACTAGCGTGCTATTGATTAAGAAATTGCGTTATCGTCTTTCTAATTACTTCATGATCGTAGATACGATCATGCACGGGTGTGAAGTTATTGTTATGACAAAACAATCTCCTAAGGGACCAGAAAGTTCTTAAGGGCGCAAAAACAACTGTAACATCACACAAAAGGGAAATTCAATATTAAAGCTGATGCAAGAAGACGATAAAACAGTTTTCTTTTTATCAATGTAACACGCACATTGGACTGCTGATCTTGGTGTCTGTAATCTTAGCAAAATGCATAATTAAAATGAAAATAATACTGAGGAGATGACAGGAATGAGCACTGCTAAATGATTTAGTATTCCCAGAACAAATATTTATTATAACTAAAACATATATCGTACCTTGAGCTTAGTACTACATTGGCAGTAGATTTTTATGTCCATTTCATGTCCATTGAGCGCTCTTTTATGTAGCCATTGTCCTCTTGAGTCGCTCGTGCGTCGTCACGATAAGTTATAACAGTTCTTCTTTTTACACTTCACTCAAACTTAGACATAACACGTTTTTATACATTTAGTAAAAATTAGATCAGACTCCCACAAATCTGCGTCCGTCTTACTTAAGAAAACAGTAAAAGTCTTTAGCGCTCAAGGCTTCATTTGTTCTCCAGCGAACAAAATAGTGAAGGATCGCATATCTATCCGTATTTTTCTGTTTATATTTCTACCCAAAGACGACGAATTACATTATTTAGAAAATTCCACCGGCGCTATACGACGCCTTATTATACAATAATCATTCTTTATTAACAAGTATTTGCCTTCTGGCTGAAAGTATTAACTATTTGCTGTTTTAATGAAGTCAAAAATAGCGAATATCACAAACTACAACAATAGCAGGCCGTGGTGGCCGAGCGATTGTAGGCGCTTCAGTCTGGAACCGCGCGATCGCTACGGTCGCAGGTTCGAATCCTGCCTCGGGCATGGATGTGTGTGATGTCCTTAGGTTAGTTATGTTTAGGTAGTTCTATGTTCTAGGGGACTGATGACCTCGGCTGTTGAGTCCCATAGTGCTCAGAGACATTTGAACCATTTGAACTACAACAATAAAACAAAAGAAGACTTCATCCGGAAACATCAAAATATAGTACCTAAGGCGATAGTGGATGTACACAACATTGTCTAGAAAGGAATATATATTGTGTCAATGAAGTGCAGCGTATTAAAATGCGACACATATGTGGAGAAGAACACCAGGAATGATGTAGAGAAAAAGCAACATGTGTAACACCAGTAACTTTAGAAAATTGCAACTGTTTACGAAAAAGGCATACAGATTTTTGAGAAAGACCACTTTATCGCAGTGACCACTGTGGATAATTTTTTAAAAAAATGCTGAAGGTCTATCGTCTAAATAAGAATATTATTATAGTCACAAAAGACGGTGAATAATCTACTGTGTTATTACTCGTATAATGGAACTGCAACTAGTGACAGAGGTCCGTTGTAGGCTGTAATGGTCGTATGGAAGCCAAACTTGGTAGATATTGTAACGTAGCAGAACTGATTTACGCTAAAAAGAAATTAGTTCCAGTTTTGGCCACCAGGTGCAAATTTGGCGCTGTGAGTGCAAGAAAGACATTTAGAAATGTTTACATATGTAATGGATGAGGAGTGGGACGTAAGCAGAAAATGTCAAACACGTGAGTAGGGCATTTTGTTATTAACCGCCACTTACTCAATTTGTTGAATATGAGCACCAGAGACGCCGACGAGATGCTGTGAAGAGCCAGATTTGTATCTCGTGGCCAGAATTTGAACTACTATTTTCCATCTTAAATCACTTTGAAACGTCCCCTTTGAACAATTTATACACGACTGTCCTTAACCTGACACACAATATTTTGTTAGCGCAACGCAATCTGACTTTCAAAATTCCCTACAAAAGAATGGCCCTGACTAACATTACACTATACCTTTCACAAATCACTTACCTCACAAAAATCTTTGCTGCTCAAGCTACTGCAATACAGCGAGCGCCACTACTGCCAGCTAAATAAAAGATTCAAACTACTGAAGGCACTAACTACTGATAGTGGTAGTTAGCAAATGAAAGATATTAATAGAGAACGAACAATGTATTTACCTTGATATCATCACAAGTCATAATATATATATCAGTTCATGACAAATTACAAACCTCCGCCATCTCTCTCCCCACATCCACCACTGCTGGCGGCTCACCTCCAACTGCGCAACGCTACGCGCTGTTCACATCCAGCTGCCGCTGCCCAACACTACAATGGCAGACAACAATGCAAACTAGCCACAGACTGCACACAGCACAGCCAGTGATTTTCATATTGAGGTGGCGTTACCAATAAAAAGCCTAAACAGCCTAACAGCCTACTTACATAGAGAAAACATAAACAGCCTACTTACATAGAGAAAACATAAACAGCCTACTTACATAGCCCCCATGCTCCCCACAAAAATTTTACAAATTTTTTTTTGGGCAGTGGCCAATAATGATTTGATAAAATTTTTCATAATTACAATAACAAAGATATCAAATGCACACACTTATTTATACAACGTTGGTCAAAAGCTAAAATTTTGTCACAGTCCATAAAGACAGTCCTGATCATTCATTACGGTAAAATATAGTGTTTTTCTCAAAGTCTGAGCAGTAGAAGAAAATGCACACGGAAGTAGTGGATTTCCATGCAGTCTTGAAGAAGTAGTGTTGTCCTTCCAACGGAGAGACAGTGCTGACTCTCGACATGCAGACAAGTATTGGGTCACAACAGAGCAAACCCACTGCAGAGTCAGTCGAAGTTTTGATGAATATTGGTAGGTCATCACAGAGCAGACCCACTGTAGTCCTGGGAGAGATTACGATATTGGTGGGCCACCAGAGGCGCAGACCCACTGCAGTCCTTGTAGAAATAATGGTACTGATGGATCATCAAAGATGTAGACCCACTGTAGTCCTTGTAGAGATAATGGTATTGGTGGGCCACCAGAGGTGCAGACCCACTGTAGTCCTTGTATAGATGACCAGCAGCCATCTGTTGCGATTGTGCAGGTGCACATTCACCATCGAAGAGTCTTGCGGAGAATATAGCAAGTCCATAAACCACCACTTGTGCACTCACAAAGTTTTTGGAATTGTCCTTAGAACCAGCAATGCTGTTATCCAGTCCCTTGCTGAATTATTAACACACGTGCAAACACTATCAGTCCCTACTTCTCACATATTGTCTATGTACTATGACCAACAGAAACGTGTGCAGTGAAATGTTACTTAATTTGAAGAACTGGTAACAATTACAATTTTATAACATGAGAATACAATAACAAAGGTACAAAATACATCATTAAAAACATAACAATATAGATAACATTTGTAGTAATAGGGGCTTTACAAAAGAATAGAAATAGACATATACGTCAGTGTTACAGGAATTATGACATGAGTACATACATAGAAGATCAGAATAACTTGCGAAACATCAACTTCACACATGAGCATTTAAACAGAATGAATAATGTCTAATATCTTTACAAAGTAAATAACATATTATTAATGCCAATTATATTTGAGGATAACAGTATTCCTCATCATAGTGAATGTAGCTTAATATTAAAAGAAGAAAAAGTTCTATGAAACTACACAGAGACAGGAAGAAAACAAATACACAAGGGTACACAAATATATAGTGGGATAACACAAAAAGAAAGGACAGGGTTTGTTGTACTGCAGTATTTTGCATTATTTCTCGGAGATGTCCCTTCATTCGTCATTATTCCCAAAAAGTCCTATCTATACCTGCTTTCTGTATTCTATTCATATTTCTTTCAAAATAAATATGGCTCATTGTACAATACTCATTTAGGCCCAAACTGTTTTCATGTAACTTTCAAAGCATTCTTCCCCTATTCTCCATAGTTCGTTTCTTATATAGTCTACCCCCTCTTAAGCTAACTTAAATCTACTGAGCTCAGATATTAAACTAAGGGACGAGGCAATGCAGCAGCACAAAACAATTAATACAAACAGCAATGATAAAAAATACAAAAGGCAAAGCAAGCAGCATAAATTACAACTAATATAAGGCAATGAGCAGCAAACAAAACAAAAAATAAATAAATCTGGCTTAGCAGAGTAACACAAATTAAAGTTCAGTAGCACTATGCCTGGCAAATAGCAGCAGCAAAATAAAAAAAACATATATCTAAACATGACATAGCTCAAGCAGAAAAAATATTACAGTAAAAACAACAATGCAGATAAGGGAAATGTATATTCACATCTTAATGCCTAAGTAATTAAAGTGGTGCACCACAAGAAGTTATTCTACCAAAAAGTTACCAATTACTTGAAAAGAAAATTATGAATGCAGTTACTAGTTCCTTCTTATTGTTCTTTCCTTTCCAAGTGCTCCTTTTTTAAAGAATGTGGATCATAAAATAATTATTTAATAGATCTGTTGACAGAAAGTATTCACATTAGCAAATGCATTTTATTTTATAAAAGCAATGCTGCAACACAGCTGGAAAACAGATTTCAAATGAAATAAGCAACTATGAAAAGCAAAGCATAAAAATATCATTCAGTAGTCATGTGACATTTCATAAGTTAGTAGAAATTCTCTCAACGCTCATAGAAAGACGCTTGTCATAATCAGGTGTGCAGATGTAAAAATATTTCTTGTCATTTTAGTAGGCATTTCAGTAAATATCGTAAATTAAGAGCTAGTGTAATCATATGTTTTCAAGTTCGACCGTGTCGTTTTTGCGATGCTTTCTACAAAGGAATGTCAGAAGCGAGGTTAATGGCCTCTTTTTTTTTTTTTCTACCTAATGGCTTTTTCTCCGGGCGGCTGGCCCAGCTGGGCGCCACAACGCATTACGTGCAGGTGGTCACTTAACTTTCGTACGGAAATATTTACGACAGCAGTTTCCGCTACAGTGACAGTCTCACATAGAAATATTTCACAGGTCAAGAATTAGCGTTGCAAATCTGTAGAAACAAAATGCTGTTGATATAACAGTGTCCAAAAAATTTTCGTCTGCATTGTAATACATTCATGCATATACACACACATTTCATAACTCTTAAAGTACGATTCTTGGTTTCCAACAACCTTTTCATAAATCAGAGTCCCTAACCCCTACTCCTTATTCCTTACCTTATTACACATATACATATTCATATTCATCAACACGCCTTCAATATTTCATCATAATAGCTACATAGCATAATCAGATTCCTCATATAGCATCAGCTTATTTATCATAAACATACCTCAACAGCATAGTACACATCGTCGTCGTAATAATAACATCATAACACTTCAGTCAAATCTCAAAATCGTCGTAACTTCCTCCAATAATTTCTAAGCCTAAAAAAATTCTCTGCTCATGTCAAAAGTGTCAGCTGCCTCAAACGTACTTTAAAAATCATGAATCCATACGAAATACGTCATTCAAAGCTCTCATAGTATCACAATGATTCCAAAAAATATGAGCGTTTCTCAAAGTACAGACAAAATACAGTTTCATAAGTGTGAAGTTACCCAACTGTGTAATTGCGTAAACATGTGTCACAGATGTAGTAAAAAAAGTTTATCTCTCAGTTACATGATCAGATAGCTGTGTAATTTGTGTGTTAGAGAAATATGGTACCGATGTGTAAAGTTATATAAGCAAATACCGTATTAGCTAGGGTTCCTTGTGGTTGCCACACACATGGTACACAAAGTAGGCGTGTACCCCCCTGAGGATTTATGCAATTATACCCTCAGGTGTTACAGATTACACCAATGGAATGAAATATATCACGGAAAACTTTCTTTGTAATTCAAAAATCTTTAAAAATAAATGTTTTAAGTATAAAATTGATCACTCAAATACGTGTACTGTAGCGCTAAACTGTGCGTCTTGTAACATAATCTCTGTGGAAGTGTCGTAGTTATCGTCCTCCGAAAGCTAAGTTCTGCAGAAGCCAATGTACTTACCTCATGATAAACAAAAGTGAAATGCTTTGCGTATAGATATCATAGTTATTAAGCTTATTGGCGTGATGAAGAAAGTACTGTACAGTAACGTATTGTTGTGCCACAAAAAAGGCTGTCTCATTGTAGCTATACCACAAAAGTTACTAATAAAACATGTTTTACTTTCCAGAATAAAACAGAAAACTGTGCAGATATAAAACAGAAACACCGCAAAAGCAACATTGTAAATTGTCACTCATTAGTAGCGTCGTGATAAAATCGTGTAGCTGTCACATAAACTAACTATTGTCTCATCTGGTATCTCACAGAAAGTACTTTAAATCCGGAATGTATTTTCAAGTAAACCAAAATGTTGCATTAAAATCTCATTAGCAGTACTGGTAAATGTTCTAAGTATGTGAGCCTTATAGTCGTTACGTAATCGTGCAACAAACAAGCAAGAATGTACACACACAATAACACTGTGACGTCTGTTCACAATAACAATGCATTCGTAGTTTCTGTTTAAATAAGTTCTCTTGGTTCTTGACTGGATATTTAACTTCAAACATTGTTGTATGGTAACAGTTTCTAAAGCATACTAGTAATGTGAAGTGAAACGTTTTATGGCAAAGACAAAGTTAAAATCAGATTATCTTTCAATAAACGGTTTTACATGTGAAATGTGGTGTAAACCTTTTCCTCTTCTCAATACGCAGAGTTTCAACTTGAATGCAATTATCATGCGGTATTCGTCCGTAAAGAATACGGGAATTTTGCTCAAGGTTAGCGTCAATGTTATTTTTCCCTGAGCCAGCCGGCGCACGCGGCTGCCTGCGGTGCGAGTCATTGTCTGTTTCTTTGTTGGCGCGCGTCGTTACTGGGATTAGGAGGCCTAACTTCCACAAATTCGCCTCTCTGAGAGGGCCCAGCTCTGTTAGAATCCCGCCAGTTCTGATGAAATTCACGTCTGTCGTTTTGTCGGTAGTTTACATAGTTTCTTGTTTGTCGGTCATGTGGTGGAGAATTTATCCCTGAATCGTAACTCTGCGCCGAACTGTTGCGTCTGAAGTTATTCTGCCTCGCTTGATAATACTTGTTTTGGTTCCCAAATTGTCTGTTTCTCTGATTGTCTCTGTGATAGTCATTACTACGGAAATGCGATCTTTCTCTGTAATTATTACTACTCTGCCAACGGTTGTCGTACGGGTGGTGTCTATTTTGGTCACGATTTGTGTGGTGAGAATAGCCTTGTCGCGTCCAGTTATCGTTTCTGTCGTCACGGAATTGTGACGGATGTGACCTGTAATTGTTGTGTTCCTGGTTTCGCGTTCCGCGATTGTCAGTGTCAATTTCTAATTCTTGTAACAGTCCCTGAAATGCTTCAATGTCGTCTTTGCAACGTCCTGCTAAAATAATATGCCGTAAATGTTCAGGTAATTTGATTAAGCAAATGCGGATGAGTTCTGAGGGGCTGTATGGGTTTGACAGGTATTGATTCTTGTGCAACATGTCTTCAAAATATTTCACAAGACTGGAAAATTCAGATTGTTCGAAGTGTTTCATCATTATCATGTTATGTTTTACACGGTCTTGTGTAGCTTGAGACCAATATGCTGAGAGGAAGGCATGGTAAAATTCTCCTTCACTGTGGCAATCGTGAATGACCGATCGCATTCTTACAGCTGGTTCATTCTCTAAATAGCCACACATGAATTCTAATCTGTGTTCTAACGGCCAGTTGGGAGGAAAACAATGAGAGAATTGATGGAGCCATGCTTGTGGATGAATGTCGTTGCCAGAATTCTTAAATGTTTTGAATTTACGTGTAGTAATGAACAGCTTATAGTCAAAATCATCATGTCGGCGAGTCGCATGTCGGTCATTGTTACGTCGTGTCGGCTGTTCAATCTCAAAATTCGGTGCACATTGCCAATTTCTTTCATAATTTCCGAAATGCGCTGTGTTATTATTTTGTGGCTGTTCCGTATTTCTATGTCCCTCTTCCCGTATTGGGGCGTGGGTGTCCTCTGAAATACGTAATTCTTGTACTACTTGTGCCAACTGATCTTGCACTTCCCGGATTTCTCTTTTGTACTGTGTATTGATTTGATTTTGATTTTGTTTGAATTTTCTAATTTGTTCATACTCTTCAGTGTCCATGAAAGCTACAGGTGTTGTGTCATTCAGATCATCATCTACCTTTGTAGATAAGTTAGTGAACTGATCTGAAAGTTCGGCTACTTTATCCGATAGTGAAATCATTTCCTCTCTATGTTTTTCTGAACCAAGTTTCAGAGTGTCCATTTGTGTTGCAATCGTGTCTACTGTGACCTTTAAGTTTTCCTGAGTTTTTGCAAGTTGCGTAACCGAATCGGTAGATGCAACTGAGTCAATTTTAGCTTGCAAGGTGTTGTGATTTTCATGAACAATAGTTTGCAGTTCTTTTATGGCTGCTTCATGATTCTGTAATGCATTTTCATGACGCGAAAAAATAGGTTGGAAATGCTCACAAATTTGTGTTTTTACGTCATTACAGACTTTTTGACATTTCGATTCAATGTGATGTAACTCAGCAGTTAAATCCTCACGTGTTCGTTCAAGAGTTTGCTCCAATGAGTCTAACTTTTTAAGATTTTGTTCCATTGTGTCTAACTTTTGAAGCTTTTGCTGTGTTTGTCTCTGATTTTGTTCCATTGTGTCTAACTTTTTGAGATTTTGTTCCACTGTGTCTAACTTTTTAAGATTTTGTCCCATTTGTCTCTGATTTTGTTCCATTTGTTGCATTAATTGCAATAATAATGTATTAGTGTCTGGAATCTGTTTCTCTACGCTTTTCGGCAGTGCATTTGCACCGGCAACATTCACATTTTGACAAGCAGAAAATGCGTCTTGACTTATTTGAGAAAACGGTGATAACCCAAAACCTGAATCTACAGTATTTGCGAAATTGTGTCCTGTCATTTCGGATTCCTGAGGCGAGCTGTTGCCGACCGATCGATCGATAATGCTTCCCTGTTCACTACCTGTTTCACTGTCTACACCATTGTTTGCAGCCCGCTCCATTTCCCTATGCACAATTACCAAATTACTACTTTGAACATCAGTTAATTCATTACTCGGTGGCGCTAACACACTCCTTTCATTTTCACTGTCATTTCTCAGTTTACTTTGGAGCCTAGTATTACGTTTTCCACACGCCATTATTGTCACAGTATTTCACACGACAACACAGAAAAGCACAATTTGAAGAGCAAAAGTAAGAGAACACATTAACTTAGCACTGAAAATAATATCTAGTTAATTGCAGCTGCGAAATACTTGGTGCAAATCTACATGCATGCCACAACTGTTTTACTGTACAACAATGAAAGGCTACAACTACAAAGGAGATTCTCTCTACAATTACGCGCTAGCAATAAACAAAATCTACACTAATTACACAAACTACAAGAAAAAATCAGAAGATTCCAGTGAGGTATACCGGCAGGGTCGCCATATGAAACGTCCCCTTTGAACAATTTATACACGACTGTCCTTAACCTGACACACAATATTTTGTTAGCGCAACGCAATCTGACTTTCAAAATTCCCTACAAAAGAATGGCCCTGACTAACATTACACTATACCTTTCACAAATCACTTACCTCACAAAAATCTTCGCTGCTCAAGCTACTGCAATACAGCGAGCGCCACTACTGCCAGCTAAATAAAAGATTCAAACTACTGAAGGCACTAACTACTGATAGGGGTAGTTAGCAAATGAAAGATATTAATAGAGAACGAACAGTGTATTTACCTTGATATCATCACAAGTCATAATATATATATCAGTTCATGACAAATTACAAACCTCCGCCATCTCTCTCCCCACATCCACCACTGCTGGCGGCTCACCTCCAACTGCGCAACGCTACGCGCTGTTCACATCCAGCTGCCGCTGCCCAACACTACAATGGCAGACAACAATGCAAACTAGCCACAGACTGCACACAGCACAGCCAGTGATTTTCATATTGAGGTGGCGTTACCAATAAAAAACCTAAACAGCCTAACAGCCTACTTACATAGAGAAAACATAAACAGCCTACTTACATAGAGAAAACATAAACAGCCTACTTACAACTTCTGCGTTAACGCATCAGCATATATACCAAGTTTCGTTACAGTACGATAATTACAGCCCACGCTGTACCCCCGTGGGTAGCTATACTTGAATTATAACCACCTAGTAAACTATTTATATAACAACAACTTCGGAAAAATCTCCTGGAACAAAAAAGTAAGCCGGCCGGGGTGGCCGAGCGGTTCTAGGCCCTTCAGTCTGGAACCGCGCGACCGCAACGGCCGCAGGTTCGAATTCTGCCTCGGGAATGGATGTGTGTGATGTCCTTAGGTTAGTTAGATTTAAGTGGCTCTAAGTTCTGGAGGACTGATGACCTCAAATGTTAAGTCCCATAGTGCTGAGAGCCATTTGAGCCAGAAAAGTAAACATGTACTTTAGTATTAGTCTGACATAAATATCAGTGATTGCTCCAACTTTTGCTTAATAGATGTTGTTGTTGTGGTCTTCAGTCCAGAGACTGGTTTGATGCAGCTCTCCATGCTACTCTATCCAGTGGAAGCTTCTTCATCTCGCAGTACCTACTGATACCTACATCCTTCTGAATCTGTTTAGTGTATTCATCTCTTGGTCACCCTCTTCTATTTTTACCCTCCACGCTGCCCTCCAATACTAAATTTGTGATCCCTTGATGCCTCAGAACAAGTCCTACCAACGGATCCCTTCTTCTAGTCAAGTTGTGCCACAAATTTCTGTTCTCCCCAATTCTACTCAATATCTCCTCATTAGTTATGTGATCTACCCATCGAACCTTCAGCATTCTTCTGTAGCGCCACATTTCGAAAGCTTCTGTTCTCTTCTTGTCCAAACTATTTATCGTCCATGTTTCACTTCCATACATGGCTACACTCCATACAAATACTTTCAGAAAAGACTTCCTGACACTTAAATCTATACTCAATGTTAACAAATTTCTTGCCTCTGCCAGTCTACATTTTATATCCTCTCTACTTCGACCATTCTCAGTTATTTTGCTCCCCAAATAGCAAAACTCCTTTACTACTTTAAGCGTCTCATTTCCTAATCTAATACCCTCAGAATCATCCAATTTAAATCAACTACATTCCATTATCCTCGTTTTGCTTTTGTTGATGTTCATCTTATATCCTCCTTTCAAGACACTGTCCATTCTGTTCAGCTGCTCTTTCAGGTCCTTTGCTGTCTCTGACAGAATTACAATGTCACTGGCAAATCTCAAAGTTTTAATTTGTTCTCCGTGGATTTTAATTCCTATTCCGAATTTTTCTTTTGTTTCCTTTACTGCTTGCTCAATATACAGATTGAATACCATCGGGGATATGCTAGAAGTGTAGGTTTGCCTTTCCTCAATCTATTTTGTAAGATAATTCGTAGGATCAGTATTGCCTCACGTGTTCCAACATTTCTACGGAATCCAAACTGATCTACCCCGAGGTCGGCTTCTACCGGTTTTTCCATTCGTCTGTAAGGAATTCGTGTACTGTGCTTATTAAACTGATAGTTCTGTAATTTTCACATCTGTCAACAGCCGCTTTCTTTGGGATTGGAATTATTATATTCTTCTCGATGTTAATAGATATGATCTTAGATGTATTTGTAAGTTACTTCTTTCGCCATTCCATATTGCCATCATTCAAGCCGACCGAAGTGGCCGCGCGGTTCTGGCGCTGCAGTCTGGAACCGCGAGACCGCTACGGTCGCAGGTTCGAATCCTGCCTCGGGCATGGATGTGTGTGATGTCCTTAGGTTAGTTAGGTTTAAGTAGTTCTAAGTTCTAGGGGACCAATGACCTCAGCAGTTGAGTCCCATAGTGCTCAGAGCCATTTAAACCATTTTTTTTTCATCATTCAACATCAATGTCTTGTGACCGATTATTGTCTGCCCTCCACGATTAAACTTCAATGATGTAATCGTAAACGTAATCGATGATTTGACAACATAGCAAGTTCCTGCTCTGCACTGAACAGCGTACTACGGGAGCAACGTAGTGGTGAGGCTAACTATGAACGCACGAACGCAGGGCAGCAAGCGGCGACGTGCGCGGGGTAGGTATGCAGCGGCCACCAGGAGACGGGGCGCGCGGCCGCCGGCGACTTGCTGACAATGCGGGCTCGGCGGCGTCACAATTAGGCGAGGCGCTGCGCCGAACAAAGCCGCACGTGGATTGCCCGTCCAAGGGAGGCGCGGGCCGCCGCCACCTGCCGTCCGACCGGCGCGCGCGGCGGAGACCTCGCTGGCGCCAGCCCAGGAGGAAACCACTCACCTCTACACATTTACGCCGTTACACATACGCATATATCTCACAACATCTTGGCGTGGGAGACTTTTCGTACGTCGCCAGAGCGAAGGGTTGTTGTGCATAACGGCTGTGAAAACAGTTTCATCAGCCACGTAAGGTTCACAGTAAGGGCCCCATCGGATACATGTCCCAATGAAATCTTTGTCTGCAAAACGTTCACTTTCAGGCTAGCTTGGAACAAGAGTACCATAAGGCTGTTTAGCCAACAGTCCTGTAGTCTCAGCAATACTCCATGTCTTCCCAGCCAAAATGTTAGCATCTGGAAATGCATCAAGGCCTCCATAATCTGCTTGATTGCCCCATACTACAGCGTGTCAGCCAGGTATTACCTCCAAACACTGCTTGCACATCAAAGGTAAAGTTCAGATGCAGTCCACGAAAAACATTTGGACCTCCAATCAATTGCTGTTTATTAAACTTCCCAGCCAAGTCAATATCAATCGCCTTCAAACTGTGATAGACAGGTACACTCACACATATATCCTACAACATCTTGGCGTGGGAGACTTTTCGTACGTCGCCAAACCGAAGGGTTGTTGTGCATAACGGCTGTGAAAACAGTTTCATCAGCCACGTAAGGTTCACAGTAAGGGCCCCTATGGACACATGTCCCAATGAAATCTTTGTCTGCAAAACGTACACTTTCAGACTAGCTCTTTAAATAAATTTTGCATTACGCAAGTAATCGCGTCACTAGAGCAAAGACGATCATTAACTGTAAACACGATCTACAGGGTGCGACCGGCCGGGGTGGCCAAGCGGTTCTAGGCTCTCCAGTCAGGAGCCGCGCGTCCGCTACGGGCGCAGGTTCGAATCCTGCCTCCGGCATGGATGTGTGCAATGGCCTTGGGTTAAGAAACTTCCTGGCAGATTAAAACTGTGTGCCCGACCGAGAACTCGGGACCTTTGCCTTTCGCGGACAAGTGCTCTACCATCTGAGCTACCGAAGCACGACTCATGCCCGGTCCTCACAGCTTTACTTCTGCCAGTATCTCGTCTCCTGCCTTCCAAACTTTACAGAAGCTCTCCTGCGAACCTTGCAGAACCAGCACTCCTGAAAGAAAGGATACTGCGGAGACATGGCTTAGCCACAGCCTGGGGGATGTTTCCAGAATGAGATTTTCACTCTGCAGCGGAGTGTGCGCTGATATGAAACTTCCTGGCAGATTAAAACTGTGTGCCCGATCGAGACTTGAACTCGGGACCTTTGCCTTTCACGGGCAAGTGTTCTACCAACTGAGCTACCGAAGCACGACTCACACCCGGTCCTCACATCCCCCAGGCTGTGGCTAAGCCATGTCTCCGCAGTATCCTTTCTTTCAGGAGTGCTGGTTCTGCAAGGTTCGCAGGAGAGCTTCTGTAAAGTTTGGAAGGCAGGAGACGAGATACTGGCAGAAGTAAAGCTGTGAGGAGCGGGCGTGAGTCGTGCTTCGGTAGCTCAGATGGTAGAGCACTTGCCCGCGAAAGGCAAAGGTCCCGAGTTCAAATGGCTCTGAGCACTATGGGACTCAACTGCTGAGGTCATTAGTCCCCTAGAACTTAGAACTAGTTAAACCCACCTAACCTAAGGACATCACAAACATCCATGCCCGAGGCAGGATTCGAACCTGCGACCGTAGCGGTCTTGCGGTTCCAGACTGCAGCGCCTTTAACCGCACGGCCAGGTCCCGAGTTCGAGTCTCGGTCGGGCACACAGTTTTAATCTTCCAGGAAGTTGCATATCAGTGCACACTCCGCTGCAGAGTGAAAATCTCATTCTGGGTCCTTAGGTTAGTTAGGTTTAAGTAGTTCTAAGTTATAGGGGACTGATGACCTCAGAAGTCAAGTCCCATAGTGCTCAGAGCCATTTGAATCATTTTGAATTTTTCATTGCCGTTTCCCACAGCAACCAACCTCCACCCTCACGACGAAGCAAAAGCTTACCACCATGTACCATATATTTCACAAACGCTACTCACACACACTCATGGACACACGCACACACACAGACACTAGAGTTCAATATGGTCAAAAACGCAGTTTTAAGAAATAAGCTACACAGTAATTACACATGTACGAAGTCAACAATATACGTAACGCATACACAACAACAGCCCCTCCCCCGGTTTTTCATTTTCACACGTAAGAACGTAGTTGTCGAAACTGACAAAATTGTGAAACAATGCAACACCTTTAATAAACAGAATTTTATAGCATTGAAAGGAGTATAATGAAAGAGTAAGCTAACTGGCAACACGGCAATATCAAATAACGCGTTTCGGCAGCAAATTTTTATAGTATCGGAGTATCTCATCCAAAAAAAGACACACACAATTAGAATTTAACCAACTCCTTCTTTCCTACTAAATATATTTTGTTTATATAAATTTATCTAATAGTATATATCCAGCTCAATATAATATCAGAAATCTCTTTATTTTCCCCATGTTTTAATTACAATAATGTAATCCTTAAGAAATGGAAAACCTGAAGTATTACTGTAGGAGATTGCATAAAAAAATAACTGATAAACACCTTCACCTAATAAATTGTAATAAATTAAAAATTAAACTAAAACTAAAACTCAGCTGGGCTGTAAGGAGCCTAAGTAAATTTTAAAACAACCTGTCCCCTTCCATCACAGGGTGGAATGGAAAGTGACAAAAAAAGAAAAATTGAACACCATTACAACAAATTTGCACCTGCTGACCCTAAAAGCTGCAGCACAAGGGAGGATAGCAAATAACGATAGTTTACCTATTTTCGTATGTACTATTACAGTCTGAGACATAATCGCGAGTAAATATACACTCCTGGAAATGGAAAAAAGAACACATTGACACCGGTGTGTCAGACCCACCATACTTGCTCCGGACACTGCGAGAGGGCTGTACAAGCAATGATCACACGCACGGCACAGCGGACACACCAGGAACCGCGGTGTTGGCCGTCGAATGGCGCTAGCTGCGCAGCATTTGTGCACCGCCGCCGTCAGTGTCAGCCAGTTTGCCGTGGCATACGGAGCTCCATCGCAGTCTTTAACACTGGTAGCATGCCGCGACAGCGTGGACGTGAACCGTATGTGCAGTTGACGGACTTTGAGCGAGGGCGTATAGTGGGCATATGGGAGGCCGGGTGGACGTACCGCCGAATTGCTCAACACGTGGGGCGTAAGGTCTCCACAGTACATCGATGTTATCGCCAGTGGTCGGCGCAAGGTGCACGTGCCCATCGACCTGGGACCGGACCGCAGCGACGCACGGATGCACGCCAAGACCGTAGGATCCTACGCAGTGCCGTAGGGGACCGCACCGCCACTTCCCAGCAAATTAGGGACACTGTTGCTCCTGGGGTATCGGCGAGGACCAATCGCAACCGTCTCCATGAAGCTGGGCTACGGTCCCGCACACCGTTAGGCTGTCTTCCGCTCACGCCCCAACATCGTGCAGCCCGCCTCCAGTGGTGTCGCGACAGGCGTGAATGGAGGGACGAATGGAGACGTGTCGTCTTCAGCGATGAGAGTCGCTTCTGCCTTGGTGCCAATGATGGTCGTATGTGTGTTTGGCGCCGTGCAGGTGAGTGCCACAATCAGGACTGCATACGACCGAGGCACACAGGGCCAACACCCGGCATCATGGTGTGGGGAGCGATCTCCTACACTGGCCGTACACCACTGGTGATCGTCGAGGGGGCAATGAATAGTGCACGGTACATCCAAACCATCGAACCCATCGTTCTACCATTCCTAGACCGGCAAGGGAACTTGCTGTTCCAACAGGACAATGCACGTCCGCATGTATCCCGTGCCACCCAACGTGCTCTAGAAGGTGTAAGTCAACTACCCTGGCCAGCAAGATCTCCGGATCTGTCCCCCATTGAGCATGTTTGGGACTGGATGAAGCGTCGTCTCACGCGGTCTGCACGTCTAGCACGAACGCTGGTCCAACTGAGGCGCCAGGTGGAAATGGCATGGCAAGCCGTTCCACAGGACTACATCCAGCATCTCTACGATCGTCTCCATGGGAGAATAGCAGCCTGCATTGCTGCGAAAGGTGGATATACACTGTACTAGTGCCAACATTGTGCATGCTCTGTTGCCTGTGTCTATGTGCCTGTGGTTCTGTCGGTGTGATCATGTGATGTATCTGACCCCAGGAATGTGTCAATAAAGTTTCCCCTTCCTGAGACAATGAATTCACGGTGTTCTTATTTCAATTTCCAGGAGTGTATTATTCCAGGAAGAAGATAATTTATTTCTTTTATGAAAATCTACCACCATAGCAAAATTGTCTTCAGACAATCGATTTCCGACCACAATTAGAATCTTCACATCTTTCCGTAAAAGGATTAAAAATACAGTTACTAGACAATCTGCATCTTACAAAGAATAAACAATTAAATGTGTAGGAAACACTATCTCAAAAATGTGCTGAAACATACCTCATTAGAACAGAAGAAGCGTATATTAACTTAATAGAGTTACAGTATCGTGGACTATATGTATGTAATACAAGATAACAGTCAAATAAAATGAGACATATCGGAAGAAAGTAAGTAAGCTATTTATTATTTCAAAAGTAATCGTCATAACTCTTAATAAATTTGCTCCACTGTTGGACAAGACAGACAATGTCATCACGGAAAAATGTTTGCGGTTGTCTATGGATCCGTGACTGTGTCCAAGCGTGCGTCACTTCGTCCGAAGCAAATCCACTCGAACGAATAGCTTTTTTTCGGGCTCCAAAAATACGGAATCGGAAACAGAGAGATCTGGATTGTATGGAGGACGTATAAGGTTTTCCAAGTGAAACTTCGTGATGAGTCGAAACTACTTTGTCGAGTGAGGGGAGGGGTCGTGTGACTAGGGCCTCACGTGGGGTAGACCGTTGGCGGGGTGCAAGTCTTTCGATTTGACGCCACTTGGGCGACTTGCCCGTCGATGGGGATGAAATGATGAAGATTAGGACAACACCCAGTCCCTGAGCGGAGAAAACTCCGACCCAGCCGGGAATCGAACCCGGGTCCTTAGGATTGACATTCTGTCGCTCTGACCACTCAGCTACCGGGGGCGGACAACAACTTTGGCAACATGTGGGTAGTTATTATCTGTAACATAATGGTGCCGTCCTGGGAATTTGGACTTGATAACGCACTTCGGTTTTGCCACGTCTCCACATACCGCTATGCAGTAATTGTGGCGCCGTGTTCCAGAAAGTAAGTGAGCAGCGGGCCATTGCAGTCAAAGATAAAGGTCATACGACTTCTCCGGAAGTGGCCTGCATGGCTTTAGACTTTTTCCTATAGGGGTGCCCCACGTTTTTCCATTGTTGACTCCGGCTTTTGTTGGCCGGCTAAAATGACGACATCGTGTTTTTATTTCTCGCGACAATACGGAATAGGAAACAATACGTTTCATGTTGATAGCGTTCCATGTGCTGCAGCGGTGGTGACGTTCTGCACAGCTTCCGCTCCCCCGTCAGGCTGTGGGAATGCGCACAGATTTTCTGTGTCATGATATTGCGAATGGTACCGTGACAATGGCGTCTCTGACGCGAAGTGGCACTTCTTTCATTACTTTCTTTGGCTTGGTTTTTCTGTCCTTGCTCACTCGCGCAATGTTCGACATCCATTTCTGTATTCGCTCTGTTCAGTCCCGAAATAAATGTTAATTCTTACTCTGAAAGTGTGTTATTACGGTTCTACGCCACGTAATACCCACAGGCAACATGAGCCGAATGTCTTTTGCCCTCCACGATCGATCATTTCTGACGACAGCATCCACCGCAACCATGGCAGAAGGGATAATGAATGGCACGATCAGCCTGTCCTGCCCGATCTTCTCCAAATAGCAGGCACTCACGCACGGGACAAACTGTGTTCGCCATAGACAGCAGACAACAGGCATGAATTTCATTTTCTGACACTCCTACCGTAGTCAAAACCGCACTACACGTTGTTGTTCCTTATGTGTAGTATCGGCAGACTTGCCAACACTACGTACACTAATAGAAAGAGGCGGCCAAGATGCACGCGCTAACTCACGCAGGGTGGCGTGAGGTCTGAAACAGGATACGTAATGAATGCTATAAAGAAAAGTACGTAGCTGCTGGAATACTTAACTTTAATCCATCATTTGTATACAGCGTTCTTGATGATACAAGTGAGACTCTCTCTAGATAAATGCAATGTAATGCTAATGGCGCCTTGCTAGGTCGTAGCCATGGACTTAGCTGAAGGCTATTCTAACTAGCTGCTCTGCAAATGAGCTAGTCTTCGTCCGTGTAGTCGCTAGCAAAGTCGTCCGTACAACTGGGGCGAGTGCTAGTGCGTCTCTCGAGACCTGCCGTCTGGTGGCGCTCGGTCTGCGATCACTGACAGTGGCAACACGCAGGTCCGACATGTAGTAATGGACCGCGGCCGATTTAAAGCTACCACCTAGCAAGTGTGGTGTCTGGCGGTGACACCACATTTCCTCTTTCCCCGCCACCATATCGAAGTCAGACGCACAGACGATTCCCTGACTCCTCGTGGAGCAGATGTAAAAGAGAAATGGCACAGCGGTATCCCGCCTGATTCCGACTGATTCCCAATGGAGGTAACTTCTGCAGCATGGAGCAAGTAGATGTGTCCCGGACGTGTGGATACGGATGGGCGTGAATGCATGCATATAACGACAATCCATGACACGCACATCACCTATACGCCCGCCACGTGATCCACACCGGTACAGTGCGTAGAGTTGCTGGCCGTGTCATTTTGAGTGGAGCAGTGCAAATAAGACTATGGTACTCACGGTAGAGTAGCGAGTGTTGTGGAAAGTTACGTGACAACAAAGTCATAGAGGCGGTATGGTCAGTTGTTTGCTGAGAAATTTAATGTTGTCAAAGTGGCAGTAAAGAGTGCCATGTAACGCTTAGTCCGAAAATGGCGTCAGACAGGATCTCTTTTCAAGAAGTGCAGAAACATTACGAAACGCGTCGGCATATCAGAAAATATGGTACCTGTTTTTCGGAAAATGCTTCAAAAACCTACCAAATCCACACGACTACTGCCGTAAGAGACAGTCTAATCACGTCGATCATGCAGACGAATACTACACCTGAACCTGCACGTGCGTCGCTACGCTACCAGGGGTCTTAGAACATACATTAAAACCGTCAGATGCTCCTTAGCGCCTCCAGTTTTGTTAGCTGGGATAAAAATGAATGGCTTATTTATGCATCTGTTCTCTATGTCTGATGATGCCTGGTTGCACCTAAGTGGTTATGTCAACTCACAATGTCGCAGCTCCGTGGCAGCGGAGAACCCGCATAACTTTCTCGAAAAGCCACTTCATGATCAGTAGGTTGAGGTCCCATCTTCTTTCATCAGACACTGACTTCGGCGCGTTTCATTACTTTAACAAATTGCATTGCCACCATTTTGAAACCACTTTGGCAGCATTAATGGAGGAGGGAATGGCCTACAATTACTTCCAACCGGATTGAGCAACTGCTCACAAAGCCGGCCAATCCTTTGAGCACATTTACACAATCTTTACAATACGCGCCGGCCGGAGTGGCCGTGCGGTTCTGGGCGCAACAGTCTGGAGCCGAGTGACCGCTACGCTCGCAGGTTCGAATCCTGCCTCAGGCATGGCTCTGAGCACTATGGGACTTAACATCTATGGTCATCAGTCCCCTAGAACGTAGAACTACTTAAACCTAACTAACCTAAGGACAGCACACAACACCCAGCCATCACGAGGCAGATAAAATCCCTGACTCCGCCGGGAATCGAACCCGGGAACCCGAGCGTGGGAAGCGAGAACGCTACCGCACGACCACGAGGTGCGGGCGCCTCAGGCATGGATGTGTGTGATGTCCTTAGGTTAGTTTTGGTTTAATTAGTTGTAAGTTCTAGGCGACTGATAATCTCAGCAGTTAAGTCGCATGGTGCTCAGAGCCATTTGAACCATTTTTTTACAATACGCCTGACGTTGTTGTTAGCAGAGGTCAGATTGGTCGCGGGCCCAGTTGACCACTCGGGTTACCTGATCTGCCAATGTGCGATTAATTTGTGTGGGGAGCCCTCAAGTCTGAGGTGTATCGCAACAACCCTCATAGTCTTCAAGAACTTCAGCAGAGTATTAGGGATAATATTGCAGCAATTCTAGCAGTCCAGCTTCGATGCACCTTCAGCAACCTGCTGACCAGGACCCAAAAGCTCCAAGAGATGAATGGTGGTCACTTTCCTTATCTGCTGCACTCGGTCTACACTATATTTTCTTTCCTACGCTGTGTTTCATTGTACCCTGTAACTCTACTCTCCCGGCCACTTTCATTTGCCCCACCCCTTACACACACACCCACTGCGTTTCCAACTTCCGCACCATGACAGTCATATAGTATCTCTCGTTTTCGTTTCACTCCCCCTTACATAATGCAAACCAGACCACAGTGCCACGAGAATCGGTGCGTGAACGGCGCTTCTATGTGCAGCGAAATGGGATGCAGTTGCGACAGAAAAACGAATATATTTATCATACAAAGTTTTCAAGTACCGCTACTGTGTACATTTAAGGAGTATGTATGCACAAGTAGGCGATAAAACTACTTTAATTTCTTACAATAATAAAACAAAACATATAAAAAACAGAATTTAATTTATTTTCTTTTAATTATCGAAAGAGGAAATGGGTAACAGGCACTATGTTACGCCGAAATACCATACGATAACTTCAGGTAACAATTGAAACCTACTCATGCATCAAGTTTATAGAGACAATCAGAAATTTTTGTGGCTATAGAGTGGAATTAAAAGAAATCCATGTGTAGTATAGGCACCTCTGAACAAAATTTAAAACTGCTACGTCGCAATAGGAGACAGTTACGGGGTTTCGAAAAAGTGACCACTTAATTGTGTTGTGTAGATTTATTAGACTCTGTGGAACCATGCGAATCGTAGATGCTAGGTGATGGAACGAGTGAGTACATGGTTTACAAAATACTTATTACAAAACACCTCTCAATTAGAACACTTTTATCCTTGCCAGCTGCTGTTCCATGTTTGGCATATTTTAGTAAAATGTATTTTTTATTGGGTGGTATGGCAGATGTTATGAAAAGGTAGTAGAAATTCCTTTCATCTGCATGTCACATGACAAATACACAGGGCGTTACGGGTATAAGTGCAATTATTGTGATTATTGGTATCTTAAAGCGTCTAACAGTCTTTCCGCAAACAAGTCACATAATTTATTACCTTTCTTCACAGCCGTAACAGCTCTCTAAGTGGATTATGCCTGTCAGTATAGACTAACCTATTTGCATCCACTGATCCACGTTTCAACAACGATCTGCTGCAGAGGGGAAAATAAACATTTACGGCTTGATTTTGCCGCATGTACTTCGAGGCACTAATCAACCTAAGAACTTACTACACTTAATATCTATGATTATCTTGTCTATATTATCTTACTTCATATCTAATAGAACCCAGTACGTTGTCCTCGATGGTGAGTGTTCATTGGAGGTGAGGGTATCATCTAGGGAAGTGTGGTAGGTCCGCTGTTGTTTTCTATCTACGTAAATGATCTTTTGGATGGGGTGGATAGCAATGTGCGACTGTTTGCTGATGATGCTGTGGTGTACGGGAAGGTGTCGTCGTTGAGTGACTGTAGGAGGATACAAGATGACTTGGACAGGATTTGTGATTGGAGTAAAGAATGGCAGATAACTCTAAATATAGATAAATGTAAATTAATGCAGATGAATAGGAAGAAGAGTCCCGTAATCTTTGAATACTCCATTAATAGTGTAGCGCTTGACACAGTCACGTCGATTAAATATTTCGTCGTAACATTGCAGAGCAATATCAATTGGGACAAGCATGTAATGGCAGGGCGGATAGTCGTCTTCGTTTCATTGGTAGAATTTTGGGAAGATGTGGTTCATCTGTAAAGGAGACGGATTATAAAACAGTAACACGACCTATTCTCGAGTAGTGTTCCAGCGTTTGGGATCCCTATCAGGTCGAATTGAGGGAGGACATAGAAGCAATTCAGAGGGGGGCTGCTAGATTTGTTACTAGTAGGTTTGATCATCACGCGAGTGTTACGGAAATGCTTCAGGAACTCGGGTGGGAGTCTCTGGAGGAAAGGAGGCGTTCTTTTCGTGAATCGCTACTGAGGAAATTTAGAGAACCAGTATTTGAGGCTGACTGCAGTACAATTTTACTGCCGCGAACTTATATTTCGCGAAAAGACGACAAGGATAAGATAAGAGAGATTAGGGTTCGTACAGAGGCATATAGACAGTCATTTTTCCCTCTTTCTGTTTGGGAGTGGAACAGGTAGAAAAGTTGCTAGTTGTGGTACGAGGTACCCTCCGCCATGCACCGTGTGGTGGATTGCGGAGTATGTGTGTAGATGTAGATGATGTATTACGTTGTTCAGTACACTGTCCTCAATCAACAATAAACGTTTCTGCACTTATACACCTAACACACTGTATATGTAATATACCTCCATGTCTTCTAGTTTGTCACTAAAAATACTTCTCTTCGGACGTGTAATAACTGTGCATTATAGAGGAATTTGATGTAACTTGTAATTGGACGAGTTATTTCGTGCTTTTATGACACTTCTGTCAATCTCCACGTGATTATTTGAATAGTAACTATTGTTTCGGGCTGAATTATTGAGCGGATTCGATTTTTGAAGTGTGGCCGAAATGTGTAACATTCTGGATGTGCGCTCATGCACGTGGCCCCTTTAAGGGAGAGGGAACTGCGACGCCCCACATGTGATTACACGCGCAGGTAGGTCCATTCACGTTCCGGCCCATCTCGCGTGGAATGGTTACTGTTATGACAGCCGGCGGGCCGCGGATGCCTGCGGTATATGGAGCAGTAATGTGGCAGTGGGCGGCGCGTTAGCTCACGCAGGCCGGCGCCGCGTATCCTACTGCGTGAATTTCGCCGCGGCATCAGGAGCGGCGTCATCGTGGGGCTGCCACGGCGCGGGTGGCGAGAGGGGGACGCGCTCACACAGGCACGCGCCAACCAGCCGACTAGCGTTCGCTGCGAGCCGCAAGGCTTAATGGGCTCAATGGGCTCTGGAAGGGCCAGCTTCCGCCGCTGGCTGGTTTTGGGCAGCGACTGCCAGAAAAGCACTCTTCTCCTTTCGTTACAAAGTCTGTGTTACTCAGTGTAAC
Organism: Schistocerca serialis cubense; assembly: GCF_023864345.2. NCBI lineage: Eukaryota > Metazoa > Arthropoda > Insecta > Orthoptera > Acrididae > Schistocerca > Schistocerca serialis. The sequence continues at coordinate 316,482,543 of NC_064646.1, forward strand.
ACCTTAATTGACTGCGTTTGTTTCTCATACCGCTGTTGTCACTTCATCCTTTCTCTTCACCTCTCCAGCTCTTCTTCCTCCGAAATGTTCAGTATCCTCTTCTCTTGTGTACTCCAATGTTAATTTTCCTGTATTTTGCTATACGCTATCCCAACGTTGATCTCTGGCAAATAGGTCAATGAGTACGTTCTTCTACATTTTTCCCGCACTTCCACCTTAGTCTCCTACTTAACCTGTAGCACAACGTACTATCCCAGGAGCGCCAGATCGTGAGCATCCACACAAGGATCCAAACAGAGAGTCGCGTAGGGATTAACAAACAATCAATCAGGTGAAAGTTTCAAGCCTCCTTAGCAACTAACAACCCATCAGTATAACCATAATTTTGCGCTAAATTTTATTCCGAGTTACTTGAATATCGAATTACGATTTAAATAATTATCGAACTTACGGAAGAAAATAATTTTAATGATAATCGTTCCTAACATACTGAGGAACTAAATATGGAAACAGAGTTAGGCTACCGTCATTTTGACGAGAGTTAATAATTTACTGGAAACAGCGGCAACCGTTAAGAACCGAATGTTTTAAACTAGCGTGCTTCTCCTTCATCGAGGCACACAGATGCAGAGAGACCCGCCTTTCCGACTGTTGAAAGCACATCAAAATGAGAAACCTTGACCAGCGAAAGACAGTTCCTATGTCTAAGCAGGTAGGCTTCGGACAATGCCCCGGGTCTGTCTTTTGAAGTCTTAAGCTTACAGGAGTGTGGCACAAGCGAACCCACGTGCTGCCCATTCATATAAAGCTTCGAGTCGGACCAACAGCTGCAGCTTCGTCATTGTCGCAGATGTGTCTTGCTTCAGGCATTTACCGCATTGCAGTTACTAGCACTCCAACTGTTTGCCGCCTTGAGCAGAACACACCACTGTCAGTATACCGCGCTACAATGGCAAACCATGCCGCAAACCATGAAATCTCTTCCTCGGTCACCGCCCGTTGTGGCCGAGCGGTTCTAGGCGCTTCAGTCTGGAACTACGGTCTGCTGCTACGGTCGCAGGTCCGAATCCCACCTTGGGCATGGATGTGTGTGATGTCCTTAGGTTCAAGTAGTTCTAAGTCTAGGGCACTGATGATCTCAGATGTTAAGTCCCATAGTGCTTAGAGCCATTTGAAGCATTTCTTCCTCTGTTAGCTTGATATGCTCTCTTGCTTCAGTATCTCCTCTCCACTTCGATCGTAGTCCTGTGTACCTTGCTATGGTGTCTTTTATCATTGTATAAAGCCAGTGAAACCCCAACCCTCAATATTGTGCTTAGATTAATTCTAATTTTAGATTATCTCAATATTTTTCTTACAACTTGTTTCTTTTTAATTACAGTCGTGATATTCCCCCGCATTTACCAGAATTCAACAACTCAAAGAACTAGAAACAATTCCGACGCCCTACACTGTTCAATACTGGATATATAATCAATGTAAAGTCCTGCCATCATGCTAATATGCACCGTGCTCCCAAACAGGGCTGGCTCCGTTCATTTTCTCCGCCTGGGACGGCAAGAGCTGTAGAAGACAACGGAGTGAGGTAGCCACCAGCTGATCCTTTTCGTGTTCAACAACCTACTTGGCTGCTGTAGGACCAGCTGTAGCCCATTCATGGATTGCGTGTCCTTCCTCTTCTCCCATAATCACCTCTTTCCTCCTCTTCTTCCGAGACTTTCAATATCCTCCATCCGTTACTCCCTTCCCGTTTCCTGTATCATTCATCACTTCTGGCATACTGGTTGGAGAGTATTTGTTTCTCCAATTGTCCTTCCCTTTTCATGGTTGCTGCTGTATTTTTCTCTGTTACACTGTACCCTGTAGCAAAAAGCTTTGCTAGGCCTGACAGCACTAGAATAATTAACACGTATAAAAGTGATTATATCGGTTCCTCCAAGTTGGCTACAGGTAACACATCTACTGAATGACAGTGTGGAGTCAAAGTTCATACTAATTATTAAGCAATCAATTTAATACAATGTCTAACTCTGGTTTGGAAGAGATCCGACCTCAAGGACAATATTAGAAAAGTGTTATTCTGAGTCAAGAGTCCTAACCTGGCTGGTAGATATTTTCAAAAAATTGTCCTATCCCGAATCGAAAAAGTAGTGGATTGCTGGCTATCATCGAATATTGGGTGCAGGCTGTTGTGCGCTAGCTCTATTCGTAACTAGAAGGCTGGGAGTCGGCTCCGGAAGTGGACTCGCCGATTGATATTCAAATCGATTCTATATGTCAGGCCGTCCAGTCCGCATATCCAGCAGATGGAATAGTACCGAGCAGCGCTCTATTTCCACCTACGTAACAGGCAATGCCGAGTAGGGCAGCAAAGGTGTCGCCCTCTACTGGAATTACAAATTCAGCAGTACGTCGTCTCGCTGTTTAACGCCTGCTGTGCTGACAACCCAAATGACATTTCTTTATTGCGTACAGCCTGTAATTCATCACTTCGCTTCGGCTCCTGTCATGCATCGGACTGAGCCAGAGGTAACCTATTGAAAACGATACAGATAATACCTGTCAGCTGTATAAAGGTCCCGCAACGAGTTTCCTTACCTCGACAATGTATACGCGCCAAATGCTGCTTGGCCGTTACGAGGCACCCTGTACCGTGTGAACATTTTGCACCTTTCCCCACCACAGTACAGAGCCTTTCTTATGCAGCGCCGTTAATAAATGACCTGCACATCCGTAACTCTGCTGTCTGTAGCAGACTACACTTTTTCCGACTCATCTTCGCCACGCCACCTTATTCTCTGCTGATTCGGCACTTGCACACATGCATTTGACTTAACTGACGTCTTCTCTCACCTTCTATAATGATCCACAATTCCGACCAGTTCTTTTTGAATTTAACACTCTAACGGTAAGGCTCGGGTTGGATCCGACCCCAGCGAGTCTGTTTTGATTATAACTCCCCACTCCCTTTTCTGAGAGCGCTGTGGTTCCAGCTACCCTACCAGCCAGTCGTCCCGAGAACGCCGAGAAGGCCACGTCAGTCTGGTGAGTGACCTGTAGCTACCCTCTCTTTCCGAAACCTATATTACCCACGCTCGGGTTGGATCCGACCCCACCTTACTGTTTACGTCACACTTATTATTTCCTTTGTGGGGAGGATTCAACCCCATATTGATGTTTATATTACATGTAAATTTTGTTTTCTCTTCTAGTATCTTACTAAAATGGCGCATCAGCTCCTTAGAACTCCTGAGTAGATATACAACGAGTTTCTCCGACAGGAGGTTGAGTCAGAGGATGGCGACAATATCGATGCAGAAAACAGTTCAGAAACCGAGGATGATGTATTATCTAATACTGATGACGAGGATGATGTATTTCATTGTGCGGCAGGAGCAGTCGAGTATGTTAATTCTCAGTGAGATGAGAGAAATTTTGAGCTAGGTAAAGACTTAGAGACAGTATGGACCAACAAACCCATCCACTCAAAATTTTCTAGGACACCATTATCAGATGTTATTACTCATCTCCCTGGTCCACGTGGGGAAGCAAGGGGGGGTCTAGTGAATTGGAAATATTTTTATTATTTATAGATTCGAAAATTATTGAAAAAATTATTTTGTACACAAATCTTGAAATTGAGAAATCTAGGCAAAAGTACAATACGGTTCAGTTTCATTCACCGACAGAGAGCGTTGAAATAAAAGGGTTGATGGGCCTTCTCTTCATGAGTGGTGTCCTAAAAAATTCTATGCTCATTGTAGATGAGATGTTCTCAGCAACCTATGGACCTCCGGTATTCCGTTGCACTATGTGCAAGAAAAGGTTTGCATTTCTTCTAGAAAACCTCCGCTTCGATGATAAAGCCACCAGAGGCCAGAAAGATCAACGACAAATTTGCGGCTTTCAGAGAAGTGTGGGACATGTTTGAACTTATCAGTGAAAAAAATTATAGTCCATCTGCAAATGTCACAGTAGATGAGACTCTACTGAGTTTTCGGGGTGCCTGTCCATTCAAAACTTATATCCCATCGAAACCCGACAAATATGGGTTGAAAATAATGTCACATGTGACGTAAGGACATTCTATTTTTGGCGTGGCATTCCATACACTGACAAGGACAACAGAATAAAGAAGAGACCTGGAGATTTGCCTTTACCTGCCCAGTATGTTTTGCGCCTGACGGAATCTATCAGTGGTTCTAATAGAAACATTACAGCGGACAATTGGTTCTCCTTACTAGAGGTAACTGACGCCCTCCTCCAAAAGAAACTAAAAAAAAAAAAATGGCTCTGAGCACTATGGGACTTAACATCTGAGGTCATCAGTTCCCTAGAAGTTTAGAACTAATTAAACCTAACTAACCTAAGGACATCACACACATCCATGCCCGAGGCAGGACTCGAACCTGGGACCGTAGCGGTCGCTGTTCCAGACTGAAGCGCCTAGAACCGCTCGGCCACTACGGCCGGCAAAGGAACTCACATTAGTAGATACATTAAGGAGGAACAAACCGCAAATACCATCATCAATGCTGCTTTCCGCTCCAGTAGGCTCTTCAACATTAATGTATCAGGACGACCGAGCGAGGTAGCGCAGTGGTTAGCACACTGGACTCGCATTCGGGAGGACGACGGTTCAATCCCGTCCCCGGCCATCCTGATTTAGGTTTTCCGTGATTTCCCTAAATCGCTTCAGGCAAATGCCGGGATGGTTCCTTTGAAAGGGCACGGCCGATTTCCTTCCCCATCCTTCCCTCACCCGAGCTTGCGCTCCGTCTCTAATGACCTCGTTGTCGACGGGACGTTAAACACTAATATCCTCCTCCCTCCTCCTGTATCAGGACGACAAAACTTTGGTGTCATTTACCCCAAAGAAAAATAAAAAAGTTTTACAGATATCGTCTTTGCACTTCTCTGGAGAGATAAATGAAAAATGAAATAAGCCTGAAATTGTGGAGTTCTACAATCTAACTAAACGAGCGGTCGATGTATTAGATAAGCTTTGCCACAGCAGCAGCAGCACCACAAAAAGAAAATCGAGAAGATGGCCCATGCGGTAGGCTACTTTTATGCTATTTTAGACATCGCTGCTACAAATAGTTTTATCATTTACAAAAGCAATAGCAAAATGGACAGCTTTTCAAATGACGCGAGAATCTCATTTCTCAAAAATCTTGCGCTCTCTTTGACAAAACCTCTTATGGATAAGAGGTTGAATAACACACATCTTCCCCGTGAGCTCCGTTCGTCTTTTGGAAAACTTTTAGAAAAAGAACCAATCTAATTAGACAAGTCTACCCAAGCACAGCCACTAAAGAAAAGTGATTTTTGTGACAGATCAAAAGATAGGAAGGGAAATGCTTTTTGTAGTAAGTGTAATCGTTCTATATGTGGGGAGCATAAAGTTATTATATGCTCTGGCTGTAGAGAAACTGAGATATGATAAATTGGGCCAAATATGCATTTTCAGGGCTGTACGTGATCGTTTCCAGGATAACATTATACATTCATTATTTGTTCCTATTACATTATGTGTACAAAGACATTATTGAGAACTTTATATTTCGAAACTGCTGACACTATAATTTTTTTCTACAATTAGTAAGAGATGTTTCTCATTTAGTTCCTATCTTTAGAATTTCTAAAGCACTCAAGTTCCTAGTTGATGTCTGAATCTACTGATTATTACTATGTTTTCAATAATTTTATAGAGAATATTTCTATTAAGGTATTTTTTTGTAATCAAGTTCCTATTTTTTCCCAAGTACTTTATTTTCTTATTTATTTACTATAAAAATAAAAAACTTCTTCTTATAAGAAATATTATATGTGTGTAATTGATAATAAAACTTTTCCCATTATTCATTTTTTATTTTACCCCAAAAAATCAATATTTGTAGGGTGGGGTCTGATCCAACCCCACCTTACCGTTTATATCAGGAAACTTCACCTTATCGTTAGAGGGTTAACAAATCATTTGATTACTGTAGTCCCCCTTGTGCTATCTGCCCTTTCACATGCTCCACTTTTGATCGTTTTATCTATATTCCTAATTACCAAATTTCCCTGATAGTATCATCACGATCTGGGGCAGTTTTACCCTGGTCGTCACATCCATCTCTCACAATCGCTTTTACGACGCAGTGTTTTCGTCGTTATTTTTCTATCTTCTTTATTTATTCTGCGTTATGTCTTCCAAGTGCTATCGTCTCAGCCGTTTATAGTACCGCATTCCTTACAGTAGCGTTGTACAGTCTGATCTTTGTGTCTGTAGATACATTCATTTAATGGAATGGGTCTGACCTCGTCTTCTTCATTCTGTCCATTACTCCCTGACTGATATCTTCTCTCCTGTTAGATAATCTTTGTTAATCTAACAGTAAAGTTTCATTGTCGTCCACACTTTGCAAAATCGTTTCAGGGGTTTTCCAGTACTCAGTGTCCTTCAGTCCCTCCCTTCGGGCTATTTCGTTGTAGTTGCTGCAGTTAATTACACTGATAACATTTCGTAATTCGGAAGCCCTGTAATTTTCGTCTTATCTGCAGGATTATTTTTTCAGGATTTTGTTAAAAGTTGTTTCACCTTATTACACCACTAATTAACATAGATTTTCCCTGTATCATGTTAATCAATGTCCTTTTCTCTTTGTATCATGCTAATAAATGCACGTTTCTCTTTAATTTTCTATAAATTTAGGAAAATAACAGTATCAAATAAGTGACAGAGCCCCAGATCACAATATTATTACGTTTTTATGACGCTGCAAGGCAAAATTAACATGATCCAGCTAGACGCTGACACCACTGTGCTTCGTTCAGAACAGTCGTAGTGCACTGCATGTACTGATGAAACAGCTATCTTGGAGCATTTAAACTTTGGGAGAGGTAGAGTCATTCCCCCCCCCCCCCCATGAACCATGGATCTTGCCGTTGGTGGGGAGAGCGTAACTTAATCATAGCTAACACTTGGTTCAAGAATCATAAAAGAAGGTTGTATACATGGAAGAATCCTGGAGCTACTAGAAGGTATCAGATAGATTATATAACGGTAAGACAGAGATTTAGGAACCAGGTTTTAAATTGTAAGACGTATCAAGGGGCAGATGTGGACTCCGACCAGAATCTATTGGTTATGAACTTTAGATTAAATCTGAAGAAACTGCAAAAAAGTGGAAATTTAAGGAGGTGGGACCTGGATAAACTGACTAAACCAGGGGTTGTACAGAGTTTCAGGGAGAGCATAAGGAAAAAATTGACAGGAATGGGGGAAAGAAATACAGTAGAAGAAGAATGGGTAGCTCTGACGGATGATGTAGTGAAGGCAGCAGAGGATCAAGTAGGTAAAAAGACGAGGGCTAGTAGAAATCCTTGGGTAACAGAAGAAATATTGAATTTAATTGATGAAATGAGAAAATATAAAAATGCATTAAATGAAACAGGCAAAGAGGAATACAATCGTCTCAAAAATGAGTTCGACAGGAAATGCAAAATGGCTAAGCAGGGATGGCTAGAGGACAAATGTAAGGATGCAGAGGCTTATCTCACTAGGGGCAAGATAGACAGTGCCTACAGGAAAATTAAAGAGACCTTTGGAGAAAAGAGAGCCACTTGAAACTTCCTGGCAGATTAAAACTGTGTGCCGGACCGAGACTCGAACTCGGGACCTTTGCCTTTCGCGGGCAAGTGTTCTACCAACACAGCTACCCAAGCACGAGTCATGCCCCGTCCTCACAGTTATACTTCTGCCAGTACCTCGTCCCCTATCTTCCAAACTTTGCAAAAGCTCTCCTGCGAACCTTGCAGAACTAGCACTCCCCCAGGCTGTGACTAAGCCGTGTCTCCGCAATATCCTTTCTTTCAGGAGTGCTAGTTCTGCAAGGTTCGCAGGAGAGCTTCTGTAAAGTTTGGAAGATAGGGGACGAGGTACTGGCAGAAGTATAACTGTGAGGACGGGGTAGCTGTGTTTGGTAGAACACTTGCCGCGAAAGGCAAAGGTCCCGAGTTCAGGTCTCGGTCCGGCACACAGTTTTAATCTGCCAGGAAGTTTCATATCAGCGCACACTCCGCTGCAGAGTGAAAATCTCATTTCAGAGAGCCACTTATATGAATATCAAGAGTTCAGACGGAAACGCAGTTCTAAGCAAAGTATAGAGGGTCTATACAAGGGCGATGTACTTGAGGACAATTTTATGGAAATGGAAGAGGCTGTACATGAAGATGAAATGGGAGATACGATAATGCGTGAAGAGTTTGACAGAGCACTGAAGGACCTGAGTTGCAACAAGGCCCCGGGAGTAGACAACATTCCATTAGAACTATTGACAGCCTTGGGAGAGCTAGTCCTGACAAAACTATACCATCTTGTGAGCAGGATTTATGAGACAGGCGAAATTCCCTCAGACTTCAAGAAGAATATAATAATTCCAATCCCAAAGAAAGCAGGTGTTGACAGATGTGAAAATTACCGAACTATCAGTTTAATAAGTCACAGCTGCAAATTACTAACTCGAAATCTTTACAGACGAATGGAAAAACTGGTAGAAGCCAACCTCGGGGAAGATCAGTTTGGATTCCGTAGAAATGTTGAAACACGTGAGGCAATACTGACCTCACGACTTATCATTGAAGAAAAATTAAGGAAAGGCAAACCTACGATTCTAGCATTTGTAGACGTAGAGAAAGCTTTTGACAATGTTGACTGGAATACTCTCTTTCAAATTCTGAAGGTGGCAGGGGTAAAATACAGGGAGCGAAAGGCTATTTACAATTTACAGAAACCAGATGGCAGTTATAAGAGTCGAGGGGCATGAAAGGGAAGCAGTGGTTGGGAAGGGAGTGAGACAGGGTTGTAGCATCTCACCGATGTTATTCAATCTGTATATTGAGCAAGCAGTAAAGGAAACAAAAGAAAAAATCCGAGTAGGTATTAAAATCCATGGAGAAGAAATAAAAACTCTGAGGTTCGCCGATGACATTGTAATTCTGTCAGAGACAGCAAAGGACTTGGAAGAGCAGTTGAAGGGAAAGGACAGTGTCTTGAAAGGAAGATATCGACAAAAGCAAAACGAAGATAATGGTATGTAGTAGGGTGATGCTGAGGGAATTAGATTAGGAAATGAGACACTCGAAGTAGTAAAGAAGTTTTGCTATTTGGGGAGCAAAATAACTGATGATGGTCGAAGTAGAGAGAATATAAAATGAAGACTGGCAATGGCAAGGAAAGCGTTTCTGAGGAAGAGAAATTTGTTAACATAAGTCCCCCCCCATGAACCATGGACCTTGCCGTTGGTGGGGAGGCTTGCGTGCCTCAGCGATACAGATAGCCGTACCGTAGGTGCAACCACAACGGAGGGGTATCTGTTGAGAGGCCAGACAAACGTGTGGTTCCTGAAGAGGGGCAGCAGCCTTTTCAGTAGGTGCAAGGGCAACAGTCTGGATGATTGACTGATCTGGCCTTGTAACAATAACCAAAACGGCCTTGCTGTGCTGGTACTGCGAACGGCTGAAAGCAAGGGGAAACTACAGCCGTAATTTTTCCCGAGGGCATGCAGCTTTACTGTATGATTACATGATGATGGCGTCCTCTTGGGTAAAATATTCCGGAGGTAAAATAGTCCCCCATTCGGATCTCCGGGCGGGGACTACTCAAGAGGATGTCGTTATCAGGAGAAAGAAAACTGGCGTTCTACGGATCGGAACGTGGAATGTCAGATCCCTTAATCGGGCAGGTAGGTTAGAAAATTTAAAAAGGGAAATGGATAGGTTGAAGTTAGATATAGTGGGAATTAGTGAAGTTCGGTGGCAGGAGGAACAAGACTTCTGGTCAGGTGACTACAGGGTTATAAACACAAAATCAAATAGGGGTAATGCAGGAGTAGGTTTAATAATGAATAGGAAAATAGGAATGCGGGTAAGCTACTACAAACAGCATAGTGAACGCTTTATTGTGGCCAAGATAGATACGAAGCCCACACCTACTACAGTAGTACAAGTTTATATGCCAACTAGCTCTGCAGATGACGGAAGAAATTGAAGAAATGTATGATGAAATAAAAGAAATTATTCAGATTGTGAAGGGAGACGAAAATTTAATAGTCATGGGTGACTGGAATTCGAGTGTAGGAAAAGGGAGAGAAGGAAACATAGTGGGTGAATATGGATTGGGGGACAGAAATGAAAGAGGAAGCCGCCTGGTAGAATTTTGCACAGAGCACAACATAATCATAACTAACACTTGGTTTAAGAATCATGAAAGAAGGTTGTATACATGGAAGAACCCTGGATATACTAAAAGGTATCAGATAGATTATATAATGGTAAGACAGAGATTTAGGAACCAGGTTTTAAATTGTAAGACATTTCCAGGGGCAGATGTGGACTCTGACCACAATCTATTGGTTATGACCTGTAGATTAAAACTGAAGAAACTGCAAAAAGGTGGGAATTTAAGGAGATGGGACCTGGATAAACTAAAAGAACCAGAGGTTGTACAGAGATTCAGGGAGAGTATAAGGGAGCAATTGACAGGAATGGGGGAAATAAATACAGTAGAAGAAGAATGGGTAGCTTTGAGGGATGAAGTAGTGAAGGCAGCAGAGGATCAAGTAGGTAAAAAGACGAGGGCTAGTAGAAATCCTTGGGTAACAGAAGAAATATTGAATTTAATTGATGAAAGGAGAAAATATAAAAATGCAGTAAGTGAAACAGGCAAAAAGGAATACAAACGTCTCAAAAATGAGATCGACAGGAAGTGCAAAATGGCTAAGCAGGGATGGCTAGAGGACAAATGTAAGGATGTAGAGGCCTATCTCACTAGGGGTAAGATAGATACCGCCTACAGGAAAATTAAAGAGACCTTTGGAGATAAGAGAACGACTTGTGTGAATATCAAGAGCTCAAATGATAACCCAGTTCTAAGCAAAGAAGAAAAAGCAGAAAGGTGGAAGGAGTATATAGAGGGTCTATACAAGGGCAATGTACTTGAGGACAATATTATGGAAATGGAAGAGGATGTAGATGAAGATGAAATGGGAGATATGATACTGCGTGAAGAGTTTGACAGAGCACTGAAAGACCTGAGTCGAAACAAGGCCCCCGGAGTAGACAATATCCCATTGGAACTACTGATGGCCTTGGGAGGGCCAGTCCTGACAAAACTCTACCATCTGGTGAGCAAGATGTATGAAACAGGCGAAATACCCTCAGACTTCAAGAAGAATATAATAATTCCAATCCCAAAGGAAGCAGGTGTTGACAGATGTGAAAATTACCGAACTATTAGCTTAATAAGTCACAGCTGCAAAATACTAACACGAATTCTTTACAGACGAATGGTAAAACTAGTAGAAGCCAACCTCGGGGAAGATCAGTTTGGATTCCGTAGAAACACTGGAACACGTGAGGCAATACTGACCTTACGACTTATCTTAGAAGAAAGATTAAGGAAAGGCAAACCTACGTTTCTAGCATTTGTAGACTTAGAGAAAGCTTTTGACAATGTTGACTGGAATACTCTCTTTCAAATTCTGAAGGTGGCAGGGGTAAAATACAGGGAGCGAAAGGCTATTTACAATTTGTACAGAAACCAGATGGCAGTTATAAGAGTCGAGGGACATGAAAGGGAAGCAGTGGTTGGGAAGGGAGTAAGACAGGGTTGTAGCCTCTCCCCGATGTTGTTCAATCTGTATATTGAGCAAGCAGTAAAGGAAACAAAAGAAAAATTTGGAGTAGGTATTAAAATTCATGGAGAAGAAATAAAAACTTTGAGGTTCGCCGATGACATTGTAATTCTGTCAGAGACAGCAAAGGACTTGGAAGAGCAGTTGAATGGAATGGAAAGTGTCTTGAAAGGAGGATATAAGATGAACATCAACAAAAGCAAAACAAGGATAATGGAATGTAGTCCAATTAAGTCGGGTGATGCTGAGGGAATTAGATTAGGAAACGAGGCACTTAAAGTAGTAAAGGAGTTTTGCTATTTGGGGAGCAAAATAACTGATGATGGTCGAAGTAGAGAGGATATAAAATGTAGGCTGGCAATGGCAAGGAAAGCGTTTCTGAAGAAGAGAAATTTGTTAACATCCAGTATTGATTTAAGTGTCAGGAAGTCATTTCTTAAAGTATTCGTATGGAGTGTAGCCATGTATGGAAGTGAAACATGGACGATAAATAGTTTGGACAAGAAGAGAATAGAAGCTTTCGAAATGTGGTGCTACAGAAGAATGCTGAAGATTAGATGGGTAGATCACATAACTAGTGAGGAGGTATTGAATATAATTGGGGAGAAGAAGAGCTTGTAGCACAACTTGACAAGAAGAAGGGACCGGTTGGTAGCATATGTTATGAGGCATGAGGGAATCAAGGGATCACAATTTTAGCATTGGAGGGCAGCGTGGAGGGTAAAAACCGTAGAGGGAGACCAAGATATGAATACACTAAGCAGATTCAGAAGGATGTAGGTTGCAGTAGGTACTGGGAGATGAAAAACCTTGCACAGGATAGAGTAGCATGGAGAGCTGCATCAAACCAGTCTCAGGACTGAAGACCACAACAACAACAACAACAATAGATTTAAGTGTCGTTTCTGAAAGTATTTGTATGGAGTGCAGCCATGTATGGAAGTGAAACATGGACGATAAATAGTTTGGACAAGAAGAGAATAGAAGTTTTCGAAATGTGGTGCTACAGAAGAATGCTGAAGATTAGATGGGTAGATCACATAACTAGTGAGGAGGTATTGAATATAATTGGGGAGAAGAAGAGCTTGTAGCACAACTTGACAAGAAGAAGGGACCGGTTGGTAGCATATGTTATGAGGCATGAGGGAATCAAGGGATTACAAATTTAGCATTGGAGGGCAGCGTGGAGGGTAAAAACCGTACAGGGAGACCAAGAAATGAATACACTAAACATATTCAGAAGGATGTAGGTTGCAATAAGTACTGGGAGATGAAGAAGCTTGCACAGGATAGAGTAGCATGGAGAGCTGCATCAAACCAGTCTCAGGACTGAAGACCACAACAACAACACTGAGTCATTCAACTGAAGAAGAGAAAATCTCAATTTTAAATGTGTTTTCACTCCATAATTTGTTCTCATATTTACGAAACTGCTATATACAAAAGGCAATGTCCTGACTGAATCATCATCGCCCAGCCCAAACCGCTAAGGACAGAAACTTGAAATTTCGAGGAGGTTTGGATCTTGTACTGTAGGCGTTGTTTAGGAAGGAAGTTTTCAAAATTACAATCCTAATGGGATGAAATAAGGCAATGTTGAAGCTAGACCTACGAAAATTTGTATTTGGTTTCTCCGTCAGAAATAAAGAAATACGTGTATCAGCATTTCTGAAAATTTAACACTAAGGAGGGTGAAACAGTGGGTGAAACTTTTTTTTTGGAAATATGAAGCTACATCTATGGACAGTAATGTTTGACTTCCTGATTACACATAAAAAATACGCGTTATTGTTCAAACTTTCCCGGCGTACTGAATATTCTACGCGGTTTCGTGATTGCAGCCGAATCATGTTGACTTCTTGCCACAATATTTGGACTGTCATCCGTGCGTCCGCCACTGGAGACAGCTAGTTCACGGTATCGGATTTCCAGCTTAAATGGTGCAGAGACCCATGCAAACAGTATTAGCAGAGGGCCTAGACTTCGACAAAGGACGTTCCTGGGACGGGCAACAACGCGCATACGTCTCCGCGCCAATTCTTGCTCTAAAACCGCCACCGACAACTAACAGCCTCCAGTGTCCACCCCTGGTAGCTGAGTGGGTGGTCAGAGGGTTACGTACCCTTTGTAATAAAAAAAACTGAGTTAATCGATCATCAACGAACTTAATTGGACGTCTTACGACGTCCACCCCAAGCGAATACAACGAACAAAAGCGAACAAAAAAAAAAAAAAAAAAAAAAGAAACGCTGGCACGGTAGCTCAGCGGGTTCGGTTAGACGGTTAGAGGGTTAGCTGCCCTCTGTAATAAAAAAAAATGAGTGAATGGATCAATAACGGACTTCAACAGGCGTCAGGTGACGTCCGCCACGAACAATTGGAACGAACTATAACGAACAAAATGAGATTAAAAAAATAAATAACTACTGCAGAACTACTAAAGAATTTATAAGGCTACCTCTATGACGGTATTAGACTTCTCTGCTAGAAGTAAAAAAAATACGTGTTTCGTTGTTTCTGGAAATTCAACGCATATGTGAGTGCAATAGAGGGTGAATATTTTTAAGAAAATGTTTCGTCACATTGAGAAAAATTAAAGCTAAATTTATAAAAAATTACATTTGTTAGGGCACTATGGAAATATTCCCACAATAACGCAAAAGTCATGATTAACAAAAGCTTTGGTTTCAGCTATCAGTGTCGCTTTTTGGTCAGAAGTACATCCGGAAAAGATCATGTTTATATGACCTTAATTGGAGTGAAAAGCTTAGAAGATATTGCAATTTGTGAACAATATAAAAATTCGATTAAATCAAAACAAAATATCACTGCAGGCTATACAGGTTACGTGAGCGAAGCAGCGGGCTCTAAGCTAGTTAGTATTTAGATAACCGACTTTCTTTAATCGTGAAGGATATTTCATCTTTCATACTTGTCACATTATTATTAGATAATTTGATTGTCAGCGAAGTTAAATATATAACCATATAGGCACACACTAACTTAGGAGCCAAAACATTATGACCAACTCCTTAATAGAGAAACCTTTGGGACGCAATACACTTTCGATTCTGCGTGGGATCAGTTCGACATGTCCTGGGTAGGTTTCCGCATGTAAATGGCCCCAGATGTCTGTGCACAGGTTATACAATTCCTGTAAGTTATGTGGCGGTTGGTTGTCGGAGCGGAGCTGACGCCTGATAGCGTCCCAGATGAGTGGCATCGGGTTCAGATCAGGGGACTTTGGTGACCAAGACAGCGTGAGTTTATTATCATCCTTCGCACATCACTGTAGCACGATTCTGACCTTGTGACACGAACAGCTATCTTGCTAGAAGAGGCCATCATCGTCGGAAAAGGAATACAAGTGGTCACGTAATTACAGGTGAGATAGGAGTTTTGATTACTACAACAGACCACGTGGAGGACCAGTTGAATGTCGCCCATGCCATAATAATGGCCCCTCAGGCATGCGTCTTTAGTGGAGCGGTGCATTCTTGCAGCCGTTCGCCTAGGTGACGGCATATTCGGAGATGTAAATCGACCTGATGTAACGCGAAAAGTGATTCCTCCGACGTGGTCCACTCTCGATGATCCCATGCCCACTGTAGTTGTAACTGACGATGAAGTTGTGCTAACATGGGATCACGTAGGGGTCTACTGCGAAGCGCCATGTTCAACAACTTGCGCTAAACGGTATGCTCCGAACGCTTGTGCCTGCACCAAGTCACTCTGTCGAGAGGTACGCCTGTCCTGCTTCATAGAGCAAGAAAGGCTTCGACGTCCGCGTCTTGTGATTAGTCGTGAACGTGCAATAACTTTTCGCCTAGTCGTGGTATCACCGGCCCTCAACCACCTTCAATAAATGTTCACGTCGGCAGCACGCTAACAGACAGTTTCACCGTCTCCGAGATGAGCGCTCCCAAGCGACAGGCCATGGCTATCACCTTTTGTGAAAGTCGCTGAAATGTGTGGATTTCCCCATACATGGTCAGTGTTACTGCTAGATTGATTGCCCATTCGCCTCCTCTGAGTGTATACTTGACTTACCACGGCACACTCCAATACCGCCATAACGCGTCATCTGTTTCGCGGTGTGGTGTGTTCATAATATTTTGTTCTATTTAAGCGCCTGCCAGCAGAGAAAAGTTGAATTTGGAAGACAAAGAAACTGCCACAGTTTCGAAGAACAAGCGTAATCTTTAGTTTACGTTTTATGAAACATGAGAGTTAAGTGTCGTAATTATCATTTCCCATACAATGTTCTCCAAAACTTGATTACATCGATAATTTTATAGTACATTTATATGTCCAAATGTATGTGAAATCTTAAGGGACTTCACTGCTAAGGTCATCAGTCCCTAAACTTACACACTACTTAACCTAAATTATCCTAAGGACAAACACACACACACCTATGCCCGAGAGAGGACTCGAACCTCCGCCGGGACCAGCCGCACAGTCCATGACTGCAGCGCCTTACACCGGTTCATTTATAGCTTCCACATCTAGAACGGTGATGCTTGGAAAATTTTAACTAACTAAAAGTTCAGTTTCTATGTAGCATCGAACACTTTTTGTAATCAGTTACAGAATCTGTTCTTCTTATTGTATTTTACCCTAATAGCTTGTTGAATATAATACACATCTGAATTTTATTATGAAACTAGTTAACTAATATGTGGCAATAGTTTTTATTTATATTTATATTTACATATTTATACTTACATATTTACATATTATATTTATATTTACATAAATACTGTAAACACAACTGTGAAATGAATAGCTGAGCACCTTCCAATTGAATCAATGATTAGAGCGTCCTTCGTTCCATTCCTGTATGGAGTCCGGAAAGAATAATTGCTTATTTGCCCACGTGCACACTGTAATCTTTAGCCTTTCGTGATCCATTGTGGACACCGGACAGCAGCTCGTCAAATGTTTAACAAAGAAATTCGCCAAACAGTGGTGCTAGTTGCGAAGTTATTTTACTTTATTTTCGCTATCAGTTTCGGCAGTTCAGTATGCTATCTTCAGGCCCCATATGCACCCCTCAGAAATAATTGCTTTTGATATTCTTGGGCCATCTGTTTCTGGATATCGTACTTCGAAGAGTTGACTGAAACTCAGTTTGCACGGCTGTTTGCCAAATTCCTTTTGTTAAACTGTAATTACTAGGATGGTGCATAATGTCGTAGCGTTTTTGCTTGGCGTGTTGGTATTTCTATTACTATGCGCTTATTTATTGATTTTCACATTTTATTTCTAGTTGCTGTTGATGTTTCACTTTACATACTGTCATTTTGTCTTTCGGAGATAGTGGAGCTGTGGATGCTACAAAATGGAGTGCCAGTTGCAGAAATCGGAACACTTCCGACATATTCATCTGTTTGATTTCAGTTGAGGAGTGACAGCAGCGCAGTTAGAAACAGTTACGCCGTGTATTGGGATAGCGCCATTGGTCAGAGCACTGCAAGAAAATGGTTTTGTCGTTTAAAGAGGATCGTTTTGATATTAGTGACTCTCCACGTTCAGGAAGATTTTTAAGGTTTGATGAAGATCGTTTGAACGCATTAATTCTCAATGATCCACGTCACTATACACGAGAACTGGCAAATGTGATAGACTGTGATCACTCCGTCATTGTCAGACATTTGCTTGCGCTGGGGAAGATTCAAAAATGGGGTGTATGGGCACAGCATATTCTTATCAAAATCACAAAAGTGCTTGCTCGTCATCAGTTGGCTCGTGAACAACACCGACCACTTCTATCTTGTATGGTTACTGGCAATGTGAAATGCTGTGATTATTCTAATACAGAGAACAGAAAGGAAAGGTTTAACCGAAAAAAAAGCAGCCGATCTCCGTATAAAGACCTGCGCGCATCTACAAAAGATAATGTTATGCATGTTGTGGAACAGCGACGCTGTGGCCTGCTATAAATTGTTACCCGGAGGTTTAACCTACACTGCTGAGATTTATTGTGAAAAAATTATACAGGGGATGGAATGGACAGTAATTCCGCACCCACCTTATTCACCTGATCTTACGCCCTGAGATTTTCATCTTTTCCGCTCTCTAGGGAACAATCCTCACGAACTTCTTTCCGCATGAAAACACGCGCCGAACACGGCTCAAAGAGTTCTTAGCCTCAAACCCACGTGGTTTTTATAGACGTGGAATAGAAAAGTTACCTCAGCGTGGGCAGAGTGTTGTAAATAGTGAAGGAGAATATATTATTGATGACTGAAATCTCTGTTATGTGTATCTGTTATGTTTTTAAACTTATGGCAAAATGCTACGAACTTATGCACGAACTAGATATTGTAGACTTGTCCTCAAGATCCCTATGGGGGCAAAATGTAGGGGGTTGCTGTACGTTTCCTGATTCCTCGCTTAATGCTGGATCTTGGAAATTTGTACACAAACTTTTCCGGGACAGCTTCTGTTTGTCTTCCAGCGCATCGTAGTCCAGATTTTCCAGCGTCTACCTGATCGTCTCCTACAGATGAAACACAATTGCAATCATCCTTTCTGTCCTTCTTCGTATACGTTTGATATCCCATGTTAGTAATATTTCTTACTGCTCCCACAAATTTGAGGAATACTGACAAACTATATGTTGGTTTTTGTCTTGTGTTCTTTGGCTGATGTTTGTTTGATGATTCTCCTGACGTTTCACCAGGACGAGCGGCTGCCATTGTCAAAGTTTCACCCTCCATTGTTGATGGTGGACCGGAGTTCAGCTCGTAGCCGCAGATTATACATATGTACCAGGCGTGTTTTTTAAGTAAGTACCGTTTTGAATAAAAGAAAAAAGACGTGCTAAGATGTCTCAATAATTTTATTTTTACGTGAAAGCCTGTACCTTAATCTACTTTTCTACATAATTTCCGTCAATATTGAGGCACTTGTCATAACGTTGTACCAGTTTTTGAATACTCTCCTAATAGAGGTCTGCCGCCTGACTTGTTAACAACTGAATCACCACTCTTTTGACTTCGTCATCGTCTTCAAGGCGCTAACTGCCCAGGTGTTCCTTCAAGTGCAGGAACAGATGGTAGTCACTGGGCACAAGATCGGGGCTGTACGGAGGATGATCTAGAGTTTCCCATCGAAAAGATGTGGAGAGATCTTTGGTCTGATTCGCCACCTGCTGGCGGGCATTGTCTTGCCGCTAAACGATGCCCTTGCTCAACTTCCGTGGACTGTTGCTTTGATTCTGATGTGACGTAGGCCACCCATGTTTCATCGCCCGTAACAATTTGGCTTAAGAAACCATCACCATCGTTGTGGTACCGCTCAAGGACTGTCTAAGAAATGGCTCAAATGGCTCTGAGCACTATGGGACTTAACTTCTGAGGTCATCAGTCCCCTAGAACTTAGAACTACTTAAACCTAACTAACCTAAGGACATCACACACACACACGCCCGAGGCAGGATTCGAACCGGCGACCGTAGCGGTCGCGCGGTTCCAGACTGAAGCGCCAAGAACCGCTCGGCTACCGCGGCCGGCCAATGCACTGTCTGAACGTTTGGTTTTGTGCACATCCGTCAACATTTTCGGTACCCAACGTGCGCACAACTTTTAGTAATTCAAGTGCTCGGTCACAATGTCTTACAAAAGACTACGAGAAACATTAGGAAAGTCATCCCTCAAGGAGGAGATCGTAAAGCGTCTGTTTTCTCTCACCTTATTATCCACTTCCTACACCAAACTTTCATTTACAACCGAAGGACGCCCACTCCGTTGTTCATCATGCACATTTGCGTGGCCATCTTTAAGTGCTCTCACCCACTTTCTTACCATTCCATCACTCATAATGTTTTCTCTGTAAACCGCACAGATCTCACGATGAATATAGATCACCTTTAGGCCTTTAGGACTAAGAAATCTTATAACAGCCCGGGACTCACGATTATCGGAGGCATCTTAAACACTCAGTACACAACGTAAACAAGGAAGAATCAGACTGTAATGGCGTTAGTGCGTAGATTAAGGTACAGTCTTTCATGTAAAAATAAAATTATTGAGATATCTTAGCACGTCTTTTTTTAATTTCAAAACGGTATTTACTTATAAAACACGCCTCATACAGGGCGCGCCGACGTCCAAGGGCTTTTCCGTGGTCATTTCCATTGCGGTTCTCCTCATGCTACGTGCGACGGTCGCTCGCTGCTCTACGGGAATTCAGGATCCGTCCACCTTCTTTCTTCTTGAAGATGTTATCATGTTTATGTATTTCTATAGCTCCCTTGAACAAGCGGATGTGGTAGATGTCCTCTGCAGCCAGAACTTCCGTGTCGGCGAATTTTACTATTCGATCGCCCTCAAACAGCGCGTGCTCTGCCACGGCCGATTTCTCCACTTGCCCCAACCTGCAATGCCGCTTATGTTCTATGATCATGGCGTTGACTGATCGTTCAGTCATTGCAAAATTAACTTTTCCGCATGTACGTCGTATGAGGTATATTTCCGTCATTGCAAGTGGTTCCCTTTTCTCCTTTGCCGATATCACTCTTCGATCTT
The DNA here is from genome assembly GCF_023864345.2 of Schistocerca serialis cubense. Classification (NCBI taxonomy): domain Eukaryota; kingdom Metazoa; phylum Arthropoda; class Insecta; order Orthoptera; family Acrididae; genus Schistocerca; species Schistocerca serialis. The sequence continues at coordinate 316,502,758 of NC_064646.1, forward strand.
CTTTGTCGGTTTATGAATAATCTTTACACCGTGTTTGCGCAGTACGTAGCCGAGTCTGTCCGTCACTAGGGGAATGCACGGCAGAATGGCTGTACCCGACATTTCTATTTCCAACGTGTCACTTCGCCGAGTGTTTGATTCTGTTACACTTCTTGTATAACTGCTGTAGTACCCATTGCTCCTCAGAATGCTTTCCAGGTGTTACGTCTAGTGACTGAGGGGCTGCGGCTTACATATTCGTCTCAGTCGTGTTACGAGCGTATTAATCATACCTCTTTTCTGGCTCGGGTGGTTATTTGACAATTTGTGCACGTATCTGACCGTGTGTGTCGGTTTTCAATACCCGCTCTGTCCCACGTTTTCACCGTCCCTTGTGATCAGAGGATCTAGCAGGGGTAACTGTTTGACCTTCTCTACTTCCTTGTTAAAGTTTATTTAGACATGGATGCTGTCCAAGCATCTTAGGAAGTCACTGAGCCGTTCCTCACCACGGCTCCACATAACGAAGGTATCATCGACGTATCTGAACCACGCCTTTGGTTTGCAACGTGCCAATTCCAGTGCCTGTGCTTCGAAATATCCATGAATAAGTTGGCCACCACTGGACTAGGATGACTATCCACGGCGACGCCTTCCAAATATTCATATAAGTTGGCATTCCACGTGAAATGGCCAATGTGTGACATGCATGAAAGAGTTTGGTGATGTCTTGCGACAAAGCTAAACCGATGTGCTCCAGAGAATCACTGGGTAGCACTCTGGTAAACAAAGGAAAAAGCACATCAAAGTTGACTAAGATATCGTTTGGTCAAAGATTTAGTTTCTTCAGCTACTCAATGAAATGTCCTGAGTCTTTATATATGTATGTCTTCTTCACGTGCGGGCGGGCCGGAGTGTCTGAGCGGTTCTAGGCGCTTCAGTCTGGAACCGCGCGACCGCTACGGTCGCAGGTTCGAATCCTGCCTCGGGCATGGAGGTGTGTGATGTCCTTAGGTTACTTAGGTTTAAGTAGTTCTAAGTTCTCGGGGACTGATGACTTCAGAAGTTGTCCCATAGTACTCAGAGCCATTTTTCACGTGCGGCTGGAGCAGAAAGGACAAGTGTTTTTCCAGCCGCAGCGTCGGATCTGCCCTTAGTTGCTGGTACGTCGTCGGATCTAATAGGCCCCGGATCTTCTCCTCATTATCTTCATTCTTCATTACGACGGCCGCATTTTCCTTATCGGCAGACTAACAATATACTCTTGTCGGCTTTAAGACTCTTGATAGCTTCTACCTGTTCTTTCTTCAGATTTAAAGCTGTGGCGGTCTAAGGCACTGCAGTCGTGGACTGTGCGGCTGGTCCCGCCGGAGGTTCGAGTCCTCCCTCTGGCATGGATGTGTGTGTGTTTGTCCTTAGGATAACTTAGGTTAAGTAGTGTGTAAGTTTAGGGCCTGATGACCTTATCAGTTAAGTCCCATAAGATTTCACACACATTTGAACATTTTTTTAGAGCTGTTGGTTTTTCTCGCAGCTGTGTCCTGGCGGTTTCAATGCGTTCTCTTCAGCTCGTTCACAAGACTGGGTCCTAATGGCCACTTTGATATAAGCAATGATGTCCTCCATAGGTATAGTTCTCGGGATGATGGCGAAATTTCCTCCTTTTTGAAGGGCAGACTGTTCCTCCTTGGTCAATTGTCGTTCAGTGTAGTTGGTTACTGTGCGTAACATAAGAATAATGTGCCATTGAGTGTTAGCCCTCCTGCCCCATCGACATATAAAGTGACAAAACACTTGTCCTCTCAGCTCCAGTCGCGCGCAGGGGAAGACTGACACATACATAAAAGACTCAAGACATATAATCTGCGGCCGCGACCCCAACTCCAGTCCACCACCAGCAATGGAGGGTGAAGCTTTGACAATGGCATCCATTCGTACTGGCGAAATGTCAGAAAAATCTTCAAACATTTAGGTCGGCCGAAGAACCCGAGACAGAAGCCAGCAGCAGTTTGTCAACATGTGGCCACAAAAGATTTAACAATGAGCAATACTCTACGCACAAGTGTTTTGTAATCAATCTCCTTAGTAACAAGACAGAATTTTGCTGGTTTCTTACTAATGAACAGAAATATGCCGCTTTCTTTGCATACAATTGAGGCTATGTGAACTTTCCGTTTGCTATGTCTTGAAATTAGTACACCTATTTATTGGTACAAATTGAACGATTGTAATTGTGTGTCGTTAATATTGATGTCATAGGATACCATGAGTTTTTCGTTATGTGGAGTGCGCAATGTTACGTTTCTAAACGTGTAAAGCAGGTTGTCAATCTTTACACCGTTTTGAAATCCTACCACGCTGTGACTGCATATTTCTGTACCTTCTTTTCAAATAGTACTTTATTGTAGACCACTGTATCACCTATGACGAGTTTTGAAGTAACAATTATCTACAAGGTCATTAACATACAACATGAACAGCAGGAATCCCAGCACACCTCCCTGGGTCTCACTTGAAGCCACCTCTACACCTATCGATGACTCTCTATCCAAGATAACATGCTATGTCCACCTCACTAAAAATTCCCCAGTCCAGTCTCAAACTTCAATTGATATCCCTTAAAACAGTACTGTTACAGCACAGAATAGTAAGGGGTAGAAATTTTATTAAAACTTATTCACGTTGCTACAGGCAAACTCAAGTCACGCTAGAGACAGAGGCAGAAGTAGGAAGAAAGCCAGTGCGTCGCATGTGACTCAGGTCAACGTTACATTACGACCCTGCCTACCGAGTGAGGATACACATTTAGGAGAAAGGTGATGCAACGGAAAACCAAAGTAAGCCAGACAAACACATTCGTTAGCTTGTAAGACATGCTGCAAGAAACTCTTTCACAAAATTGTATAGCGAGGAACTCACACAGCAGTCAACAGCGTGTTAAGTGAATATAGAGGAACAAAGAGGACACATACAGTCACTCCAAACTGAGCCTGTGTCAGCCTCACGCTAGTTCCCCTTAAACACCCCAGCTTTCCAGCTCTTGCCATGAGTTGTTCTGTGGTACTGATGGATTCACATAAATAGCACCCTATTCCTTGATACTGACATTGCAGTGAATCTATTTCTTAGATGGTGCAGCAGAGTGTATGAATTAGCTGAAGATGTACTCCACGTGATGATGAGCTTCATTTGATGAACTTCATGCTACTCGCCTCTTACCATCTGCCGACGGAGGAACTGATTTTCTTCCAAGAACTCCAGAGTGCAGAGTGCTGCCAGCACCGAATTTCAACACAGAAGCCAGCATCAGGAGCTTTTGGGGTCCACAATTCTGTTCAGCACTGGGGCATCTCTGGTTGTTGAAACCTAACAGCCGGTAGGGAAGAGATCAACCAAACACATGACTACTGACTCGAGGTACATCGTGGGTTGGTCATCAAGGGTCACTGTAGAATTCAGATTGGGACCAAGGACAATCCAGCAGCCAGCTCGAGGCCACTTTGTGCTGGGCAGTGGGCGTGGTTGCTCGCCAGCAATCTGCGATGCCACCAAGGTAGCTAAGATCTTCTCCATTGTGTTCAACGACTGAACTGACTGGACAAACGTCAGCTGGAATTCAACACATAGCTGAATGAGAAACAGCCCAGGCTAATGCAAATGAATGACAACTTGCCAACATTGTGAACAAAAGACTGAATTCTAATAATGTGTTACTTGTGTCATCATTGATTCTTCACAATTTTCCAACAGCTATCCTTACTTCATGGAGAGGGGGGTCTCTGTCAACTATCTGTACTACTGTCGACAGTAAGTGTAGGTGTGATATTGACACCAATGCTTTTCGAACATAAAGAAATACTGAAGCTACCTGACTATCTTGATACATACCTTTCAGGATGTCATATGAAAAATGTTAAAGCTAGGTTTCGCATGCTGGCCGTTGTGGCCGAGCGGTCTTAGGCGATTCAGTCCAGAACTGCACTGATGCTACGGTCGCAGGTTCGAATCCGGCCCCGAGAATGGATGTGTGTGGTGTCCTTAGGTTAGTTAGGTTTAAGTAGTTGTAAGTCTAGGGGACTGATGAACTCAGATGTTAAGTCCCATAGTGCTTAGAGCCAACTGAACCATATTTTTTAGGTTTCGCATGACCAACGTTTTCTTAATGATGTTGTTTTCCTTCAGTGGAACATTGCATCCGAGTTACCTCATTACACGTGAATACACAATAAATTCTAAGATTCCAAAACACGAATATTGTCAAGAATATTGGAATGTATTTTTTGTGCATCACCTCTGCTACCCGTATAGTAGCTGCTTATGACTTGTATTTTCTTCCAGCTACTGCACATAGCTTTTTGTTTGAGGGATGTGGGATGAATTTCGGTCAACGTGATATTAATTCGGTTGCCAATACTGTATACGATTTGATGGGATTTCATCTTGCTGTAGAACTCTGTTCAAATTTATTAGTTTCAGCTGTTTCTCAATATCACTGACACCTCCTACACTGCAGTAATGCATAGCATAACTTTTTAATTTGTTTCTGACTACTGCGAAACATTTAACTGATCAATTGTTGCTAACAGAGTTTGATAAGGGATATAAAACATACAAAATTATCAAGAAAGCTATACCTCACCAAATGTAATTAGAACGTGTTTTTACGCTGATTGCATGGAAAATGATGAGCAGATTCGACATCCGAACTTGTCACGTAGATATTCTCTCGGGATCAGGTCTGAGAATCTTGCTGCCCATTGTAGTACTTCTACGCAGACAATTTATAGTGACACGCGACATGTGTGTACAAGCACTATCCTGCTGAAAAATGGTACCGCAGCACATTCGCATGAGAGATAACACATGAGGGTGTAGGATGACCGAGACGTACCATTATGCCGTCAGAGTTCGCTCAGTCACAATCAGCCGTGACCTGCAGTCATAGCCCCACAACCATGACACTAGAGAAACACAACTGTGCCTCTCCAAAACACTGGAAGAATAGGAACCATTGCCATGTCGCCATTATACTCGGAGAACGATGGTCTTGCAGGGTAGTGCAGAACAGCTATTCATTCCTGAAGACAATACGACACCATTCATCAGCAGGCCATGCTTCCCATTTACGGCACCACTCCAGACGCATCCGTTTGTGTTGTGGTATTAATAGCAAGCGGTGTATGAGACTGTAATTCCCTAGTCCGACAGCTGCTAGACTCTCACCAATGGTGGTGAATGACGCAGAATGTTTTAGGGAGTCGATTTCTTGTTGTCGGATGGCAGGTGCAGACTGAAGGGGTTATGATGTTCTTGTTGCACAGTATGGCAATCTTTCCTTATGGTGGTTAGGCGTGATAGACCGAACTTTTCTTTTCCTCATGTTCAGATATGCACTCACTGTCATATTTCAATGCCCTACAAATCAGGATGCTGCATGATTCAACCAGCCGTAAAAATGGTGTCCCACACTGAGGCCCTATACAGCTTTGACAGTTGCTGAGTCCACAACATCGCTGTATCCTTCACAGTTATCAATTAGTATTCGGCGTTGTGCCCGTCTCTTACCGTATATCCCAGTGACAACACTATACAAGAACGACACTAGTGCACTGCCGTGGCCGGTTTACCTTTCGCTCCGAATTGCATCTTTTGTAATCGATGGTGTATACTCGTACGAAGTTGACATTCAGCCATGTCTTCTGGTTGCAACATTTTGTTTGTCATGCAGTGTCTACCGCCAGTCCTAAAATTTCCGACGCTGATATTATTCCTGGGAAATAAGCGACGTCTGCGCAGTAACTACGGTAGTAACAGGAAGTAACAACTGTAAACCACAGACGTGTAGTCGACCAGTCAGTTGTGAGAAGGCAGTGTAAAGCAGTGTGAAAAATGTGGACAGTGGTGCCTTGAGCAGCAGTCGGCTGTATTTATTTGCCAGGTTACAAAGTGAATTTACAACATAACTAAACAAAATATTCAAAATTTTGTGGACGCTACGTTCGCCTTAACCGAGTACGCAGTACGTTAACGCCGCAGTAAGTGGTCGCGGGTGAAGCGAACTCCTCCACCCCGCGTTTTCACGCAATGCGTTAAAAGCTTCGCGGAAAAGAAAGAAAGAAAAAAAAAGGCGCTACGACGTCGAACTCCAAGTGACGAAAGGCGAGTCCGGGATTCTTCAAGACCTCAGAAATCGATAACACGTAACACAAGAAATTTTTTTTGCAACAGCGAGAAAGCATGAAATTTTTAACAATGATTTCGCTATCTGATGCACTCGCAGTCGAACGCTCTCGCAAAAAAGAGCAATGATCTACGAAGTCAACGGCCTGTGATTTTGGCAGGTACAGTGCACAGATGTTGGGGACGAGCATGATAGACTCGCCAATAGACAATAACTAATGAGAATGAAAAGTTTATTTTATTTATTTATACCTTATTTTTATTTTATATTCATCACAACGAGCTGGAGGATCTATACTACTATCATCGGAGTATGAGGTTGTAGGTTGCCCGTCTAACTGTTTCCTGGGACAAAAAAACTTTATTTTTAATATATCGCATGATTATTGAGTGAATTTAAAAATATAATTCTGTCGTAATCTACCCGAAAAAATGTATAACCTTACGTTAAAAGTTTAACACAATAAGACAGCTCTTAAGATTAGACGCTGTGTGTCTGTCTAGACTCTAGAGCCATCGTAACTGACGGCGCGCAAATTCCCGGACTTCAATTCATCCAGTATTTGAGACTGAGAGCTCTTAGCGACTTCCACAAACTTCGGGCATAATTTCAAACCCTTACGAAACTTTTTCGTGCTTAAATGCTTAAATTCAAATATTTAACCAATTAACTGGACAGTAACTAGACATATGCTGCTGCTTCATACACAGGAGTTCTGTTCTTTAAAGAACCGGGGGTCTACTGCTCTGCTTCTGTTTTTCGTACTTAACAAGTATCAGCCAAACGTATAATGGATATCAGCTAATAGTGTGAGATCTAAACTGGTTTAGCGACATCATCTCGTAAAAACATATGAAGAATATTTTCTTAGAGAACAATGGATTGTGACTTTCTGTATATACTGATTAGATATAATTAAACTGCAGTTCCTCGGGGATGTCCAGTCAGGGCTATAACCGCTGAACGGCAGCGAAAATTCGTAGATATCTTAATACGGAAACGATTTACACTGGAAATAATTAGTTACAATCTTGGCCGCCAGGTGCAAATCTGGCGCTTTACACTTTTTGTATGACGGTATGACATCCAAACTGTCATTTGACTATTCATGAGATGAGCGAATAGTATGGATATCGAGAACAGAGGTCGTGCGCTTACAGTGAAGCTGTTTTATGTGAACGGCAACAATTACAATGCTGTACTGAAAGAGTGTCGCCGACTGAAAGGTTTGAGCAAATGCTAGACTTCATTAAAAGATTTAAAGAAGGTGATAATGAAATACGAAAACAAGGGTGAGCTTGATGTGACATTTGAGTGAGAAAGCCATTGATGAGGTTGCTATTGGTATAATTAAGCAAGTGACACGTGACCTGGAAAGTGACAATGTTCGTGCACTGACACGAAAATTGTCTGTTCCATGATAAACAATACGCAAAGTTTTGCGATCTTTTTTACACTGGTACCTACACAAGATCCAGACGGTGCAGCATTTCATACCTCCTAGTCCACAGCAACATTCTGAACTTTCTCTTCTGCTTCGGGCACCGATCGTAGTTGATGACATATGGCCGGGCGTATTTGACACTACAGGCTGCAGTGACTACTCAGAACTGCCGAATACAGTATATTGTTAAGTCATATGTTATTCACGAAGGGCCATTGTACTCGAAGTATGTAACTGTGTGGTATGAATTCACAAGCACTTTTATTCTCGGTCTGAAGAGAATGGACTAAGGTGTCTTAGGTATACCGTGACTTCTGCACGTTATTGACAGCTTCTTGTACAGCATGTGATTCCTGCTTTGGAAGAGAACAGCTGAACGCGTACCACAGTTTTCATGCAAGATGGGGCTACACCTCTCGTTGCTCGCCCTGTGAAAGATCAGCTCAATGCAGTGCTCCGCGAATTTGTTATCTGCAGAGGATTTCCAGATACTTATCCAGTAAAATCACCTGGTCTGAATCTACTTGACTTTGGGTTCTGGGGATGTTTAAACGCTCTTACCAGGGACACGTTCCATCTCTAACTGATCTGAAGGCCAGTATATAGGAAAATGCTTCCCAGATTCCACCGGAACTGCTGTGAGCAGATGTTGATAATGTTGTTTTACGGTGGTTAATAATAAAAGTATGCCTCTCTCACCTGTTTGACCTTTTCTGCCCACGACCCTTTCTTGTTCCATGACACAAGGATACATTTCTATATGTTTATCCTGCATTCACAGCTCCAATCTGGTGGGCAAAACGGGAACCAAATTTTTTCCGGCGTGAATCGGTTCGGCATTAACCGGTTATGATATATACACGTTTCGCTGGCACACTGGACCTCTGCAAGTAGCTGTTCTTTACTTATAACCACTCGGTGCGCCGTGGATGGTACAGATACGGCACCAGATAGTCAGGTGACTTTTCATCTCTAAGTCATCTTCTAAGCCACGGCAGACAGCGGTGTGCATGTGATAGTCGGTTGTACTGGATTCGTGCAGCAAGATGGGTCCACGCAGGGACGCGAAAGAAAGGCGGATATGAGCTACCGTGTTCTCAGGTGCCCATGACAACACCGTGAATGAATTTCCGCGATTTGCTGGAGTACGAACGCGGAACGCAGAACATATTAAAGCGACCGTTGAATGACCCGTACGGTTTGTGCGGCACAAACCGCTCATTATTACTTTACGCACGGATGGCAGCTATCATTGCGTTTAGTGCCTAAGGGAAATAGGCCATTCTGTCTTACTCTGCGGCCATTTTATATGCCTTGGGAGTGGACAACATGAAAAGTAGGAAACAATCATTAAGGGTGAATAAAAAAAAAGAAGAAACGTACGAGCAAGTGGAAGCAAAAGGAAAATATACGAAAATAATTCGCTTTCTAGAACTCGTTTCGAAATTAGGTTGAGGGTGAGCGAGGATAATTATAACTGGAAGATATTGAAACAAAAATTGAGAAAAGAAGCTGACAAAAGCAGTTACTTCTTCCGAGAAGTTATCAACTATAGTGCTACTGGTGACGCTAAATCTGTGAAAAAAATATCCTTTTGGCGCGTAAAAATCTTCACTGCCAGTACTACGTCTCCTCCAGGTCCCAATGTCATGTTTCCTATCCAGTGTTGTGAATACAAAGTTTTTCAATTTCCTCCACTGTTGTCTGTGGTTCACACTCTTGTAGCATAAAGCATACTTCGTTCAACATTATATTACGTTCGTTCCAGTTGCTATAATTGTTGCTTCTGACGTACAGAAGGCAAGGCAGTGCATATTGTCCACTTAAAACACTCACGGGTTCTCTTCACCGAGGTGCCTTATTTTACTTCTCGAAATCGCTTTCTCAGTGCGCCGTTGCAGCTGCTAAGTTCAGAGTTCTCCTTTTAGAACTGGTACATTTCACACACTGCAGGATCGTTCCGAGCTCAAAGGATGTCATTTGTTTGTTCATAGACGTTCAGTCATGCGTCACCTGTTTCTGTTACCAGAACGTAACACAGCATGAGGTAGAAAGCGTAGGACTCTCTTAGGCGGTTGCTAAGGGTTTGGACGGCTATGGCCACTGATAATGCAGCGAGGCAGAATGTGTATCTATTGCCATCACGATTCGAGACACAAAGCGCACTTCTTCTTCCGTATTTGTCAAGTGGGGTAAGGCTGCTTCCTCCTTGTCTTCGTCCAGAACAACACAGTATAAAAAGTAGTCTTGCAAACATTTTTTTATGGGAATGTGAGGGTATTTCATCAGCAAGCACTGCAGCTTTGGTAAGAAAACAGCTTGTAGTTATCCTTACATTCGAGTTAGTTAACTGGGAACTACGTCCTATTTTTTCCTGAGCTTTTACGGAAAATTTTCAGAATCTCGTGTCTTTGTTCATATTCCGTTTGATTCAGCACATGTGGTGGTCTGAATCCATCTCCTGATTGGCTTACGAGTAGAATTTTGCAGTCATTTTTAAATGGTTCAAATGGCTCTGAGCACTATGGGACTTAACTTCTGTGGTCACCAGTCCCCTAGAACTTAGAACTACTTAAACCTAACTAACCTAAAGACATCACACACATCCATGCCCGAGGCAGGATTCGAACCTGCGACCGTAGCAGTCGCGCGGTTCCGGACTGTGCGCCTTAACCGCGAGACCACGGCGGCCGGCACGTTTCTAAATATTCAGGGGATTTCTAATATTACATTTTTTCTTAATCTTAGAGTCGTTACAGAGGGTGTGTCTAGTTTTCTTACGCGATGTTTTTCCATTACGACACTGGTAAATATTGCGCAAATTACCTACTGGTAACTTAACTGATTTATCTATTGTATTTAGATCTGTCGATTTACGTATTAATGTATACATTTTTCCTGGATTACCAATTACAGCTACGTACTTTTACCTCCGTTTCGGGACCTGCGTATATTTTTATGAGTTGGTATGTTTCTTGCTTTTACTTCAACTTATGTCTGGGATTATGCTGCACATGCGTTCCATGCAAAGCTATTAAATAATAGCAAGGTAAGTCGTCGCAGATGCTGTCACTCCCGATCTTCGAGCGCTGAGTCTGCGTCATTGTAGATAATTGTATTCAGTATATCAGCTGAATCTTATAAATTATTAGCATAGTAGGTAACTGTTTGGCAAAGAAATTTGCTCATGCACAAATCGAACCTATAAGACCCTATTTCAGTACCCGTAGGTTGTGTCATAGGTAACTGATAACAGCATGCCTGTCTTCAGAGTTTAGCTGTTTATTCTGAGTAACTTCACCTCCCCCTCCCCCTCCCGCCACCCTCTCGTTGGTTGGATATAATTGAGCTCGTTACCATCTTTGGTAACTGTGATCACAGAACTTTATCGATGGGTTCGCGTCACTTTATGGCGTAAACTGCGGGCAGTAAATATGTTGAGCACTTTGCATGACTACTTGCAATTTCGCACGATAGGTTGGCGACTTACAAAGTGTACAGCAGCAGACGTCTTGACTGTATGGTAGCAGACATGTGACTAAACGCTTCAGCTTCCATTGGCAGCATTCGAGTAACACCATATGCGCTTTCACAATGGATATTGACTTTTCGATTCCGTGCAAACATGCGGTAACATTGTGTTAGAACCTGCAGCGTTGACAGAAGAAATGATGTAGCAATCCCAGCCAGGTAACACTTTGTATGAACAGTGGTCGTGAAAGATCCTAACTGACAGCGAGTGTCGCGACCTGTCAGTGGGATTCAAAACTAACGTCAATAGCTGCTGTCAATGAACGTAAGCCCATATCAAGGAGTCTCGGTGTGAAAATTGCGAAAATTTGTGATGCTAGTGAATTTAATTCCGTCACAATAGATTTCGAAAATAACATTTTGATGGGAACTGCATATAATAGGCATTTAGAATAGGGTTCCTTGCAAAAGACATTTACTGGCAGCACGGACCTAGCCGCATGTCTACTATGGGACAAAACAACACAGAAATTCGACAGTAGTTGACTGGTGGCGTGTTGGGTTGCCCAATGAGTGTTAGTTTCCCCTGTTTTCAGATGATACAATGTGCTGAATGCAATGATAACCCAGTGAAATGTTTAACTTACAGGGTATGAAGGATGTAGTTAAAGCTGAATGCGGTTCTGTGATGTTTTGTGGTCCCGCTAGTTCAGGTCACAGTCAACGTGAAGGGGGTTGTTTAATAAAACCTTCTCGGTGACCAAGTGTTGCCCTTCTTCTACGCCTCCATTATTAGGAAACTGTAGACTCTCCCTTCTTCCAAGATGACAACAGCTCCAATCATGGAAATCACATATGTTCCTGGTTTGACAATAGCACCCTGTCGATCCTCGATTTGCCCATTACATCACCCGATGTAATCCCATAGAAAATATCTGTGGCTGTTTATGCTAAGTGCTGCGCGCGTTGAGTCACAATTTGAACACAGCTCGGGTAAATAATGTAGAACTATATTAATTAAATGAAACAACAAGTTTACTGTTACCAGTCACTGTTTATTTATCTCCACGACGGGTTTCAACCTGAATCCATCTTAAATGTCAAAAATGACAATATTTACAGTAGTAGCATATCTGTTTTCAGCAGCTGCCGACATTATTAAATTTTCAACGCCTACATACACATAACCACACACACACACACACACACACACACACACACACACATAAACACACACACACACACACACACACACACACACACACACACACACACACACACACACACCTTAATATTTACCACAAATATTTTGTTACGTTACCATGACATTCCCCAAATGTACAAGGAATTGACATCATTTACAAATATCTCATCGCATGAACATCTTTTACCCGCTGTCCGCTTCAAGCTATACCTACACCAACTAATGGCACAAACTGTACATCCATCTGCAGTTCTTAAGCATTAACCAAAGCATTAACCCAATATTTAGGCAGTCATTACATGTAACAGATGTAATCCTGAAAACCCCTGCTTTGGAAAATTTGCTCCTCCTCTCTCTCCCTCTCACTTTCTCTTTACCTTCCTCTCGCTCTGCGTCCAGCCCTTCATTTCTATCTGTGAATCGCAATAAAATTTGTTATTTGTTTATAATTTTATCACTGTAGCCAACATAATTATTGTACTTAAAGGTTGCAGCATAAACGAGTTTGAAGTTTAAGCTATATTAACTGGGCAAAATCGGATTTATATACCGCCTGAAATATTTATACCAAGGCATATATTCAACATCTCAAATCAAAGTTCTTCAAAATCCCTTAAAATTTATTCTGAAATAATGTTGCTCACCGTATATTCTTGTGATAAATTTTCTCTTCTGCTATATGATCCTTGCAACTAATAGTTTCCTGACGCCATATTTACAAAATATGATGTGTTACGACAGTGAACGGAACCTGTGACCGATGGAGGTACTATATTTTACTTATTTTATTTTTAGCGTTGGATGTACGTTTAGTTTTTTGTCAAAAGAAACCCAAGACCATGTTCTGAAATAGCGTTTTGTTTCTTCCACTAGATAGTGTCACCAGTTCCTCCAAAAAGTCGTAACACAACACACACACACCCGTCATACTAGCAAATGTAAATCCACTTGATGATGGACGTTTAAACCTTTGATACGCGTCGTAGAGATAAATAAAAAGTGACTTGTAATATTAAACAAGTTGTTTTATTTAATGTCAACAACAGTCACGGTAAAGTTTAAGCTAAAATTTTCGAATTTGAAATTAGAACGATTTTATTGAAAAGACGTAAACGAAATATCCTTCTGGAGAACAGTTGGTCACCACTGTAGTTTCTGAGAGTTTGAGATTAGCATTGAATTTACACAAGTTCAAACCTAGGCCGAAAGCTGTAATGATGAAAGTGTAAAAGTTTAATATTCATTTAGAAGTAGAACAAAATAACATAGTAGTGCCCGATACCAAGCCTCTGGTAGTCTTCGATGCAGAGGCCAATTCCTGGTGAAGGTGAGGACAGGCAATGGCGACTCCTACAATCAGCGGTGGCTGGTGCAGCAGTGCGTCGTACGTAGCGAAGGTTCTGATCGGGAATCTGATGAACTGCGGGTGCAGATGGCGCATCGCCCAGAACTCGACAGAAGATGCCTTGGACCGACTGTGCACTGTACAAAATACCCAGACAGCGCAGAGATACTGTTGGAACTACTTGAGGCCACTGCATGGCCAGCGACCTCTGTGGCGCTCGTCCTGCCGTCTGCTGGACTAGGCAGCGTGCATGACAGAAGCTCTATCGTTTGCTGATGTAACCCGTTCGGGTTTAGGCTTCTGGTGCAGCTCTGCTGTGTTCCAGGTTTTCAGAGCTTACAGCCAGTTCACAGCAATGGATCAAATGGTTCAAATGGCTCTGAGCACTATGGGACTTAAGATATGTGGTCATCAGTCCCCTAGAACTTAGAACTACTTAAACCTAACTAACCTAAGGACATCACAAACATTTATGCCCGAGGCAGGATTCGAGCCTGCGACCGTAGTGGTCGCGCGGTTCCAGACTGTAGCGCCTAGAACCGCACGGTCACACCGGCCGGCTTCACAGCAATTTCGAACAGGAGGTGACGTGTAGCAGTCGACATCCACGCAATTTGATAGCGCTATAGGATCTAAACATCAATGAATAGCTTCAACTCGATACCGCGTCACAATTGGAACTTGTGGAGTTGTTCTTCGCCATATTAAGGCCATTATCTATTATGAGTCATACGGATTAGTGTGACTTCTTCTGGGAGCGGCTAATTTTGTGTCCAGATTGCGTATTTCGCGGATTCACAGTAAATCATGTCCCATCCGTCGACAGGAACTCGTCAGCAGCTTGACCTCCTTCTGAAAATGAACACGAACGTTTTACATTTCCCAGAGCTACCAAATATTGCCCCATAGAATCACATTCCACTGAATATTTGTAGCGACGTAACTGGGGTTGCTTTCACAGGTAAACAGAGGAGCATCTTCTGCGAAAAAGTCCAAGTGATTGCTAACTCTCCTTGACATGTCGTTGGTATGTAACAAGGGGCTCAGGACACAACAACTAGGTATGGCCTCCACCTCAAAAGGTATGGGAAGGGGTGGCTGACAAAGCTTACAGGTGACACTGTAGTGGATGATGGTGGGATCACTCATTGAAAAAATCCTGTAGTAGTTTTTTAGATTGAAAGCAGCTGATAGGTATATCTGCTCAAGGTCTCACCTTAAGAGAACGTCATGTTTCCAAGTAGAGAAAGAAGTAGCATATTTCATCAAAATATAAGACGTATTAGAGATAGAGAACTGCTTACAGATGTTGACTGAGAAATTATTGGTATATCGGAGCACCACTTAAATAATTTGACAGTTCAGAGGCTTCCTTTTCCAGGATACAGATTAACTGACTGTCAAGGAGTTCCTTGCGGGGTGCAGGAATGACCATGTACATAAAAAACAGTATGCCATTTGAGTCCATAGATGTATCACGGCGTGGCACTGAACAGATATTTCAATGTTGTGGAGGGGCAGTTGCATAAACTGAAACTGAGCTTCTACTTGTAGTTGTTTATAGGTCCCCTAAAATCATTGGGGGAAGTGGAAATAAAACGACTATTCACGTTGGTGTGTAGAATATATGAGTCTGGCGACATACCATCTGACTTTCGGAAAAGCGTCATCCACACAATTCCGAAGACCGCAAGAGCTGACAAGTGCGAGAATTATCGCACAATCAGCTTAACAGCTCATGCATCGAAGCTGCTTACAAGAATAATATACAGAAGAATGGAAAAGAAAATTGAGAATGCGCTAGGTGACGATCAGTTTGGCTTTAGGAAAAGTAAAGGGACGAGAGAGGCAATTCTGACGTTACGGCTAATAATGGAAGCAAGGCTAAAGAAAAATCAAGACACTTTCATAGGATTTGTCGACCTGGAAAAAGCGTTCGACAATATAAAATGGTGCAAGCTGGTCGAGATTCTGAAAAAAGTAGGGGTAAGATATAGGGAGAGACGGGTCATATACAATATGTACAACAACCAAGAGGGAACAATAAGAGTGGACGATCAAGAACGAAGTGCTCGTATTAAGAAGGGTGTAAGACAAGGCTGTAGCCTTTCGCCCCTACTCTTCAATCTGTACATCGAGGAAGCAATGATGGAAATAAAAGAGAGGTTCAGGAGTGGAATTAAAATACAAGGTGAAAGGATATCAATGATACGATTCGCTGATGACATAGCTATCCTGAGTGAAAGTGAAGAAGAATTAAATGATCTGCTGAACGGAATGAACAGTCTAATGAGTACACAGTATGGTTTGAGAGTAAATCGGAGAAAGACGAAGATAATGAGAAGTAGTAGAAATGAGAACAGCGAGAAACTTAACATCAGGATTGATGGTCACGAAGTCAATGAAGTTAAGGAATTCTGCTACCTAGGCAGTAAAATAACCAATGACGGACGGAGCAGGGAGGACATCAAAAGCAGACTCGCTATTGCAAAAAAGGCATTTCTGGCCAAGAGAAGTCTACTAATATCAAATACCGGCCTTAATTTGAGGAAGAAATTTCTGAGGATGTACGTCTGGAGTACAGCATTGTATGGTAGTGAAACATGGATTGTGGGAAAACCGGAACAGAAGAGAATCGAAGCATTTGAGATGTGGTGCTATAGAAGAATGTTGAAAATTAGGTGGACTGATAAGGTAAGGAATGAGGAGGTTCTACGCAGAATCGGAGAGGAAAGGAATATGTGGAAAACACTGATAAGGAGAAGGTACAGGATGATAGGACATCTGCTAAGACATGAGGGAATGACTTCCATGGTACTAGAGGGAGCTGTAGAGGGCAAAAACTGTAGAGGAAGACAGAGATTGGAATACGTCAAGCAAATAATTGAGGTCGTAGGTTACAAGTGCTACTCTGAGATGAAGAGGTTAGCACAGGAAAGGAATTCGTGGTGGGCCGCATCAAACCAGTCAGTAGACTGATGACAAAAAAAATAGGTCCCCTAACTCTGACTTCAGAGCATTTCTGCTCAAGCTAGAGAGGTTTCTTGATTCACCTTATAGGAAGTACCAGAAATTAGTTATATGTGGTGACCTCAGTATAAATTTGGTGCATGATGATGCACGAAAAAGGATGTTTGTAGATCTCCTAAATTCATAAGATCTGATGCAACTTTTCAAACTAGGGCGTAGGGAACAGTAGCACAGCCATAGACAATGTTTTTATTCACTCTTCATTAGTAGATGGGTATTCTGTTACTAAAAGGGTGAATGGCGTTTCAGACGACGATGCACAATTTTTAACACTAAAAGACTTTTTTACTGAAGCAAATGTCACACATAATTACAAACTATGTAGGAACGTTAATCGAAAACCGACAGAGAGTCTTTTTTTTAAATCTCGTCAAATAACAAGAGATGCAGAACGTTAATAGTGCTGATAACATAGATGATATGTATAAAGCCTTCCTTAACACATTTCTCATGTTCTTTGAGAGTTGATTTCCAGTGGAACGTTCTAAACGGGGTACTAGCAGTAAAAGACAGCCCGGGTGGCTGACTATTGGGATAAGGATATCATGTAAAACAAAGTGGGATTCATATCAAAATGTTAGAAGTAGTCACAATCAAGCTACAATAGCCCATTACAAACAGTCCTTTGAGGTGCTTGAAAATGTTGTTTGGAAGGCAAAGAGTATGCGGTACGCAAATAGAATAACGAATTCACAGGATAAAATTAAAACCATATGGTCAGCTGTGAAGGAAGTGTCTGGTCAGCAGCACAAGTTCGACGATATAAAGCCAGTTCACAGTAAAAATATTTCTGTTACTGATAAATCAGAAATACGTACAGTATTTAACAATTTTTTTCTTAGCATTGCTGGTGAATTACATTAAAGTTTAGTTCCTACAGGAAACCATATTACACTCTTGGCAAATGCCTTTCCGAGATTGATGTCTGAAATACTACCGTGTGATACAGACAAGGGGGAGACTGAATCAATAATAAAATCACTGAAGACTAAGGACTCTCATGGATATGATGGAGTGCCAAACAGAATATTAAACTACTGTGCTGCACCTGTTAGCCCTGTATTTAGCCGTATTTGTAATTTTTCTTTTAGGAATGGTCAGTTTCCTAACGATTACAGTACTCAGTAGTAAAGCCGCTTTATAAAAATGGAGAAAGGGATAATGTAGACAATTTTAGACCTATATCTATGCCATCAGTGTTATGGAAAAGACTATGTATGTAGGGATAATTGTTCATTTTATATAACACAATTTGCTATGAAATGTACAGTTTGGCGTGAGAAGTCGTTTAACAACCGAAAACGCTATATTCTCTTTTCTCTGTGAGGTATTGAATGGATTACACAAAAGGTTTCGAGCGCTAGGAATATTTTTTGATTTGCCTAAGGCGTTTCATTGTGTTGATCGAAAAATATTGCTCCAGACATTGAACCATTACGGAATACGGGGAGTAGCTCACAGTTGGTTCAGCTCTTTACTTTAGCAACAGACAGCAAAAGATCATTATTCACAGTGTTCAGGATGGCTGTGGTGTGGAGTCTGTGTGGGGTACGGTCAAGTGGGGGTGCTCCAGGTAACGGTGTTGGGGCCACACCTGTTCATTATTTATGTAAATGATGTGATCACTAGTATTACGGGTAACTCTAAGATATTTCTCTTCGCTGATGACACTAGTTTGGTGTAAAGGATGTTGTGTGCAACATTGGCTCGGTTTCAAATAGTGCAGTATAGTACAGTCCATGACATACGCTCATGGCTCTGAGCACTATGGAACTTAACATCTGTGGTCATCAGTCCCCTAGAACTTAGAACTACTTAAACCTAACTAACCTAAGGACAGCACACACATCCATGCCCCAGGCAGGATTCGAATCTGCGACCGTAGCAGTCACGCGGTTTCGGACTGAGCGCCTAGAACCGATACGCTCATGACTTGTAGAAAATAAACTAACGCTACATTACGGTTTCTAACACACAATTCAACAAAACCTGCTGTTTTAATTTCACAGAATGGGCATATGATTAGTGAAACTGAACAGTTCAAATTTCTAGGTGTTCAGATGGATAGTAAACTGTCGTGGAAAGCCCACGTTCAGGATCTTGTTGAAAGACTTAATGCTGCCATTTTTACTATTCGAACGGTATCTGAAGTGAGTGATCGTTCGGCATGAAAATTAGTCTACTTCGCTGATTTTCACTCACTTATGTCGTATGGTATCATATTTTGGGGTAACTCTTCCCATTCTAAAACGGTAAGTGCTGTAAGTTCACGAACCTCTTCTTGACCCCTGTTCACGATTCTGGGTATTTTGACATTAGCCTCTCAATATATATATTCCTTACTGTCATTTTTTGTTAAGAATATTAGCTTATTTCCAAGAATAAGCTGCTTTCATTCAGTCAATATTCTATAGAAATCAAACCTGCATTTGGATCGGACTTCCTTAACTCTTGTGCAGAAAGGTGTACAGTATACTTCTGCAGCCATTGTCAATAAGCTACAACGAGAATTCAAAAATCTTAGCGGTAATCCATACGCTTTCGAATCGAAACTGAAGATTTTCTTCATGGGTCACTCCTTTTGTTCTATCGAAGAGTTCCTTGAAAAATTAAGCTGATTCTCGCTGTATTGTCGATTGCATTAACTTAAACTTATGGCTTAAATTTTTCGGGTTCATAAACATTTTATTTTTTCCCGTATTACTTTTATATTGTAATTTCGTGTACTGACACGTTCGATGACCGTCGAGATTTGGTCTTCAGTTTCATCCTACAGAACTTGACGTGTAAATAAATAAATAATACTAGAGAAGGAACTGACTATTTTTCTTTAAACCTACTTAGAGACCAATCTAAATCTACACAGGCTGCACGATTGTGATGGGTACAAACGGAAACGGCGAGTGGAAGACAATTAAAAAAAGGCAAATAATCGTAAGAAAAACAAATTCGGAAAGGAATGATTACAACTGAGTACATAATCTTATAACAGATTTCCCGAGCATCCACACTGCAGATACGCACTTGATGGCAAACACAACAAGGGTTCAATATGGCCACCTTTTTTCCATACGAAGGCAGGTTTTAGAATGTATGCTTATCGATGTCTAAACACGTTCAGAAATCCCATTCATGTTCCGAATACATTAATAACCATTCATAGTTCGCTACCAGTGTCTATCGTCACTATTAACAGAGGTGGAATATGCCATAGCGTAGTTAAGATCTGCATACTGGTCCAAGACGGTCCAATCGGGCCCGAACGACCACCATGTCATCCTCTGCCAATGACGTCATCCTGTGCGGTTGGATGTGGTCAGCACATTGCTCTCCCGGGCGTCGAAGCGTTTCTTGACCTGTGAATCGCTGCTATTGGAACGAGTAGCTCCTGAGTTGCCACCATGAGACCGAATGCACCCTGTACCAGTCCTGCCATCAAGGAAAAATCTCTAGGAATGGAGCCCCGATCCTCTGCAGGGCAATCAGCAGCACGGAACACTCAGCTACGGAAGCGGACAGAGCTTTTAAGTATCCCCATACAAAAAATTCCAACTGGTTGAGGTCTAGTGGCGTGAGAGGACGTGGCATTGGCGAGCAACAACCGATACACTTGTTATCGAAACACTATTAGCAAGTACTTAGATACCCAGAATTATATAATCAAACAAGGGCACCTTATCACTTTGTAATCTACGCGTCACTTCCTGTGTTTCTAAATAAACGTAGCCTATGATGTTAACAATGTTGGAAGACTGGCATGACTGCAGTTTTGTGTGTATCGTAGTGTCTAAACCGTTGGTTTTCGGATGTATGTTTGTTCGGATTATTTACTCATTTCATTGTCCTTTACTTGCTCCTTTTGTTAGGACCTATAATAAAAAAGTGTGTGTGGAATCTTATGGGACTTAACTGCTAAGGTCATCAGTCCCTAAGCTTACACACTACTTAACCTAAAGTATCCTAAGGACAGACACACACACCCACGCCCGAGGGAGGACTCGAACCTTCGCCGGGACCGAACCTATAATAATCAGACACCTTGCACAGAAAGGCCCGCTCCAGAGGAGAGAGCTGCTCTTCTTGGAAATCGAGTAAGGCAATGGAAAACAATAGTAGGCGGAACAGTTCCCATAAAGCCGAGATGAAAGTTAAAGTAGCGGAGGTTATGATGTCGCCGCGTGATAGGGGGGACCGCGACAGGCCCGCCGCTACGCTCCGATATCAGCGGCGATGCTCAGAGCCATTGACGTCATCGATGGGGGATGGGTCAATAGGGGAAGTCAAGACGATGAGACAATGGAGACAGCAGGTAGGCGGGACAAAGGCAAGGCGCGGCCGAGCTCAGTAGCCGCGGGGCGGCAGGCGCTCGCACAGGCGCCGCGGACAGCCAGCTGGCGCCGCAGACCCAGCCACCACGTGGTGGCGGCCCCACACCGGGGAACCCCCGCCTGCAGCGCCGATGCAGTCCGTCAGATGTCTTACCTTCGTCTGTCAGCCACTCAAACGTGAGGAAACCATTACATACTTCTAAGTAAGTGTCACGAGTGTTTCTCCATGCTGTTGACTAATTACTAGTAACGAAAAATTCGTCTTTCGAATACTTATTTAGTTTAGATCACTTTAGGTCTCATTACGTGTTCCGTGGATCATTCTGGCGCCAGCTCAGCATCGACTGAGATGCATCAGTAGATTCACGAATGAACATTTTCTCTGTGAGTACATGACATCTACATCTACGTGATTACTCTGCTATTCACAATAAAGTGCCTGGCAGAGGGTACTGACTACACGCCAGTTACAATACTGCTTTTGATTTTAATCTTAATCTACAGCAAAACTTTTTAACTGCAACGCAACGATAAACATACTGTCGACTCAGATAGTCATCTAAGGAGTACAAGGACATAGCAAGCTCTCCTGGGATAGATAATGATGCTTTCATTAAACAAAAAGTACAATTTCTCTTTTACTAATGTCAACTGTATAGTGTGCCATGCACTAACCGAGCAGAATGCAACAATCGTTTATATCCTACTTGTCCTATCTGGTGGTAAAACTCATGAAGGAAGCTTACTTTAACGCAATCCAAAAATGAAGATCTTACGAAATAAAAATTTAGTCCTAAGCGCAGAACGAATGTCACAAAAGAAAACTGATGCTTGTATACTGATTTAATAATTGCGCCAACAGTGCGTCACACACTATAAGTTCGACTAGCATCCCTAACATGACATTCTTCCAATTACTTCAAGTCTTTGTAATTTACAGCTGTTTAGTATTAATGACTCTTTTATATGAAATCATATACGTTGAAAATTAAATTTACCTAAACTCATTTTATTCGTACGTAAGTATTGGGATCACAATAACTATTCATACGCAGGTACCTGCTTGAATAGTCGAGACAAAGTGCGCTCTTGACATACGAATACCAATTCATTTTTCATTCGGTTGTTCTAGCGTATCAGAAACAATAGAGCACAGAACCATAACTTCCTATGCATATAATGTCTTTGAATTTCTGCCCGCACACAAGTGTGGATAAAAATTGTGCAAATACGCGATCGCAACTTGATCCATTATAGGAGCACGAACAGGAGTCAACCCAGAATTGTTGAACCCTGTGCAACGTTACTAATAATTTGTCCCTATTCAGCAGAAGATTCATTACCAGGGATGTATGATTTTGTTTATCTTAAATTTGAAATACCTGTAAAAGAATTTTGTGATTTGCACAGTCACATGCCTTAGACAAGTAACAAAATATGTCAGTAGGTGAAATCTTATAATTCAGTTATTTCACTGCACGGTGCGTGGATCAGAAGATGTCACGTTGTGTGGAGAGGCTCTTCTGGAATTCAAATTGTTACTGCCGCAGAATTTTATGCTCGCAGGCACGCTCAAATAGATTACCTTTTCCATTACATTTGGTAACGAAGTTAATAGTGAAACGGTCCAGTTGCCATTAATATCTGTTCTACTAGCTTTCTTACAGAAGGTCTAGCAGAGGCATGCTTTAGTCTGTCTCGAAAGACACCTTATACAACTTGGTGCATTAAATAAATGAATGAGTGCAGTAGCTGCATGCTTTTAATGTTTTGCCAGAAATACTGACGTCTCCATTTTCGTTCGTTCTTTTTTGTGTTGAGATAATATCTTGGCCTTTGCTTGCTTACTACGTGCAACGTCATCAATAATACCGAGAACCATTTTTCTTCTCACACAATTTTTGCAGAGTCTGTGCCAGCATGTACTAACGATGAGCAATCAATTGTCCGCAATTTGACCATAATTTATCGCATAGTTCTTGGAGAAAAGTGGTGAACGCTATATCTCTCTTGATAGTTCAGATATTGCTGTACAACACATACACATACACACGCACGAGTGCGCGTGTAATGTTATTGTATATATAAAATTAAGTCAAGTTTTACATTATTAAGTTGGAGCATAAATTAGTAGCGTTTTTGTTTTTAATGTTGGTACTCCACTTGCTACGGATTTATTTACGAAATGCCATATTTTGTTTGTACTTCACTGTTGTTATTTGAGCTTACATATAGCAAATTTATCGTTTGAAGATAATGAGTGAGCTCTGGACGCTGGGAAATGGAGTGTAAAGCGGAGAAATTGGGCATTTCCACCATATTTATCTGTTTGAGTTCAGTAGAGGTCTGACAGCAGCGGAAGCAACAGGAAACATTTGCGATTTGCGCCCTATGTGGGGATAAAATCACTGGACAGGTCACGACAAGAAAACGGTTTTCTCGTTTTGAGGAGTATGCTTTTGACCTCAGCGACTCCCCGCATTCAGGAAGACCTGCGGGGTTTGATGACGATCGTTTAAATCCATTCATCCACAGCGATCCACGTCAGCGTGCTCGAGAACTGGCAAATGTGATGAACTGTGATCATTCCACCATCGTGCTACATTTGCATGCAGAGCGAAAGATTCAAAAATCGGTTGTATGGGTACCCATGTCCTAACAAAAATCAGAAAAAAAATCATCGAGTGGACATTTGTGCTTCTCTGCTTGCTCGTCATCAACTGGCTCATGAGCAACATCGACCAGTCCTATTTTATATCATGACTGGCGACGAGAGATGGTGTGTTTGTACTAACATAAGGAAAATTAAGAACTGGTTGAGTCCAAACAAAGCAGCAACTTCCCGCACAAAGACCTGCGTACATCGGCAAAACACAATATTACACACCTTATGGAATAGCGACGGTGTGGTGTATTATTACGAATTGCTTCCTCGAATTGTACTCATCTCTGCTGACATTTATTGTCAACAACTGAGACGTCTTGCAGACGTAGTCCAAGAAATATGACCATGAATACTGTGTGAAGTAATGCTACTTCACGATAAAGCCTGCCCGCATTTTGTTGCACTGACGAAAAATGATAGGTAAGAACTGTATTGGAAGTCATTCAACACTCCCCTTTTTCACCTGAACTTGATCCTTCAAATTTTCACCTTTTCCGCTCTCTGTCGAGCAAAAGAACTCTCTTTCGGAATGGAAGGGGGCTCCGACGATGACTCGACGGGTTCTTCGTCTCAAAACCACGTGATTTCCACATTCGCGGAATCTAAAAGATACCCCAGGGTTGACAGACTTGTAAATCGTGAAGGAAGATACATTACTGATGACTGAAGTGTCTGTTATGTGTATCTATTGTGTTTATTAAACTTATGGAAAAACTGTACGAACTTATGTACCAACTCAGTACGTATGGATTGCAAGACAATTCAGTTTCATTTGGTATTACAAACAGGTCGTCGTTAACATCTACATAAATTTTTCTTTTCCGTAATTGTAAATTTTTTTACATGAAAGCTGAAATCGAGTCGATTAATCTCAAAATGCGTATTTTGCGTCCTTTTCAGGAGACATTCAAAAACTCATAATTTTAAAGGTATCTCACAAATATGCTATTTGAACAAAATTAATCTGCAATATATGTAACCTAGGGGAAGATGGAGTAAAGTGATCACACTAACGGAAATTAAATTTTCGCCAGACCGTAAATACTGATAAAAGGTGGCCGCTTACATATTTTTAACATACATTTCATAAGGTATCGCACTAAATATTTTCAACTAAAAAAATATATAACGAATATGATTTATATGCATTTGTCTGAAACTTACCTAGTTGCCGCTTTTCCCAAACTAGCATGGTAAGGTGGCCAGTGAAGACATACAGGCTTCGAAAATGGAGAGCAACTCTCTTTCGGTTCAAATAACGCCACAGGCTTGCATGTTCCTTTAAGAGCAACCGGCTTTTACCGAACTCTTACGGGACTCTTCAGCTCAGTCTGGAGCGAGTAATGAGTGGATGGGCAAATATCTATTCGGAGTACTATGAATGTAGGTTGTGGACAGTTGGGAATGTGGGTCTCACGGGAGGCGTGCAAGGCATAAGAGTCCCTGCAGTCGCATTATCCTTTGTGCCCCCGGTGGCTCAGATGGATAGAGCATCTGCCATGTAAGCGGGCCCGGGTACGAGTTCGGTCGGGGCACACATTTTCAGCTGTCCCCATTGATGTATATCAACACCTGTCGGTAGCTAAGGGCTTCGATTTAATTATCATTTCACATTATTATTGTTGGCCTCATGTTCTGAGCAGAAGACTCCAAAGTTTCCTATTACATTTTTACCACCTCAGTTTTCCCGTAACAATATTTCTCAGCATATTACATCGAACATAAATTAACTTTCTGTCGTAGGGCATGTTATAATTTTTTACATCCTCAGTCACTATTTGCATCACTGCAGTGTCCCATATTTGTCATTCTGATTTATGGAGTGCTTTTTAGGCAGCTTAATACCCTGTGTAACAAACAGTATAAAGTCAAAAGACGTTGTCTAAACATAGGTACGTTCTAGTTAGGTAACAACAGTAATATAAATGACTTGCCTTAAATCAGACGACTGAAAATTATAAAAGGTTTCACGAAAAAGTAACAGAGTAAGTTTCTTCTGTGAAACTCACTGACAGCAGAAATGATGTACATTAGACCTAGCGTGACCGCTTTTCGGCAGGCTGCAGCACCGTTCAGGGCAATAAATTATAAAGTGGCTACTCTCCCCCCCCCCCCCCCCCCCCACCAGCCCACCCCATAACCCTCCTGCCCTCATCCCGACCCACAACATACTTATTTTTCTCTTACTCAAAAAGGTGTACAATGACTGGCGTAAGTGCAAAGAACAAGATAATAAAGGGGTCTACAGAAAGCGAGCCAGTTTTGTATCACATACTGTATGTTTGTCTGTCAGTCGACCACGTTTTTGTGTGTTATTTCGGCTTCCACAAACATTCCGACTGGTGCTTCCGTCTGGATTCCTCACGTTTCATTGTGCTTATAACCAGGGCACTGTACTACAGCGCAGTGTAGTCTAATAGTGAAAACATTTTATTAGACAGAGAAAGTTAGCCGACCGGTGTGGCGAAGCGGTTCTAGGCGCTTCAGTCTGGAACCACGCGACCGCTACGGTCGCAGGTTCGAATCCTGCCTCGGGCATGGATGTGTGTGATGTCCTTAGGTTAGTTAGGTTTAAGTAGTTTTAAGTTCTAGGGGACTGATGACCTCATATGTTGGCCCATAGTGCTCAGAGTCATTTGAACCATTGGGAGAAAGTTAAATAGTACCTGTGAGACGATCTTACACGATTCTAGGACTCAATGAATCACCGAATGAATCAACTGCTCCCACATTTATTGTAAAATTAGGTAAAACGTGTTCAACAGTGGCCATGAAGAGTTGTAGACGCCCTCGTCCTGCGCGGTCTGTGCAAAATATTGCTGTGGATCGTGGTAGTCTGGTTGTTGGTCCAGTGAAGTCGGATCCTCAATACTCCCAAGAACTGAGGATAGGATATTCTTCAGTGCGGCGTATGCACTCTGCGGGAAGTAGTACGTGCATTACGGGGAGGTTATTAATGCCGCACGACCTCCGATCCGACGTCGACCAGTAGAGAAGTACCCGAGCATACAGGCCCCTCAGATGCAAACTTGTGTAAGACCGCCGCATCGAGCGGAGACTGTGTTAAAAAATAGGTTTTTCTAGCCAAAAGTGTGGGACATAATACGATGTGTTAGAATCCCGAATAAAAGCAACCTTTTTGGAGAAAGAAAATATATTACATAACTTATCGAGCGCCCTCGTATTTTCTGAGAAGACGACAGGTAGACGGAGATTTTGTGACCCGCAGTTCTAAGCAAATGGATATGAGAATAAACAGACTTGTTGTATGTGGCACTCAGAAAAGCCTTGCATGTTTAAAAAGAGGGAAATACGTCCACAGCGAGTTACGGGTTTATGTAACTGTTGGGTGGGCGATACCATAGACCTGACGTTTTTAAGATGAGGCAGGAAAAACAGTTAAACCGATTTCTTGTGGCCTCATTTCAGTAGACTTTCAAGAGCTGTTGGTTTCAGCAGGATAGAGTCACGTGTCACATTTCCTGCGAAACAAATTATTTGCTAGATGAGCGGTTTCCGGGTCGCCTAATCTCGTGTAATGGTGAGCAGCAATGACCTCCAATGCTACATGACTCAAACGCTCTGCTGTTTTTTCTTTGTGGGTTACTTTAAATCACTACTGTTATACGTCAAACAACCATGAGTTAAAGGAACAAACTGAAGCGCTGTTAGTGAAATGTAAGTAAAGTCTTGTCAGGTGGTCGTAGCAGAATTGTGGAGAGTTAGTGAATGCCAGTACGGTACAACAGGTCGTATGCAAGACATCGTTTTCTATAGCGGATCTGAATACCAGTGCAATAGAGGAGGTCGTCTGCCAGACATCGTTTTCCATAACTGAAATGGGAAGGTATGGTGAACATGTTTATGTATTTTGTTGGTTTGTTTTGAAAATATAAATTCGGGTTTGATATGCCAAAACCGGTTCGCTTTTTGAAGCATTTTGTACATTGCCACTTGATGGGCTAACCAGTCTAGCATTTACCTAGACTCACATCTATAAGCATTCCAGACCAACAATAGACGTGGCCAGTACCAGTGAAATGATCGATAATGCCCGCGCCTGGATTCCTTCTGTGATTAGCACACTGGACTCGCATTTGGGTGGATGACGGTTCAAACCTGCGTCCGGCCATCCTCTTTTAGGTTTTCTGTGATTTCACTAAATCACTTGAGGCTAATGACGCGATGGTTCCTTCTTAAGGGCACAGCCGAGTTCCTTCTTGTGCTCTATCTCTAATTACCTCGTTGTCACTGGGACGTTAAATGCTAATATCCTCCAACCTCTCACATTCCTCTTCTGCGAACTAGCATCTGCGCTTTAAGCCGTATGAGAAAGTCACGCATTCCAACGGTTCTGTGTCTCTAAAGATTTCCCCTATTCTGCCAGGTGGTTATAATTAAAAATGCAGCTATTCATTTGTTCTGTGGTAAAATAAACGCAGCCTTGCAACGTGGATGAAGTAAAGTGACAAAGTATGAATAAGCGAAGAAATCATCCTTTGGAAACAATATTCCACATTTTTTAGGAAGGACTGGGATTAACAAAAGTAAAAACTCAAAACAATGAAAACAGAGGGGAAATAATAGAGAGGCAGAGAAGAGATATCGGAGAAAAGACGAAAATCTGGGACAGGTCCTTGCCGTAGAAAGCGACATCATGAATCGGAACATTTAATATCATTCAGGAAAAGATGATTTTGCTATGGAGAGCAGTGGAAGGCGAAACGCGGGTTGTGCGACGTAGATTGAAATATGTCAGGATGACTGGGTATGCCTAGCATACGGAGATGTGATTAGTGGTTTTTGAAGAATTGCGAGCGGAGGCTTCGCGAGAGTAAACGTTGTAAGCCGCCCGGAGGCTGCTGTGCTCTAAGAATACGGCGCCGAGTGGAGAGGGTCCCGTAGTGTAGCTGATCCGCCGGCCTCTCCTCTCGGATGAGTTATTTGCAATTCAGATGCGCGCCAGAGCTTATCTTCCACGGAGGCAGGCGCTCTCTGCAGCCAGCCGGCTCCGCTGCCAGGGATGAATTACGTGCCAGCGATTCTCTGCGCGCGGGGCGGGGCGAGCGGGCGACGTCGTTAGCTGCCGGCGTCGCGGGTCCAGAGTTCTTGTTTACGTTCTTAGGGTTTATAATGCTTGCCAGAAAAATTATTTTTCCCTTCATTTCAATTGTGTATCTCACTACCCCCAATTAATTAAGTGATTTGTTAATTTCTCCGTCTCACTTACATGAGTAAGGCCCGCCCAGTTGGCCGAGAGGTCTAACGCACGGCTATCCGGGCGGGAAGGAGCGCCGGTCCCCGCCACGAATCCGCCCGGCGAATTTGTGTCGAGGTCCGGTGAGCCGGCCAGTCTGTGCATGGTTTTTAGGCGGTTTTCCATCTGCCTCGGCAAATGCGGGGTGGTTCCCCTTATTCCGCCTCAGCTACATTATGTCGGCGATTGCTGCGCTAACAAGTTCTCCACGCACGCGTACACCACCATTGCTCCACCAAGCAAACATAGGGGTTACACTCGTCTGGTGTGAGACGTTCTCTGGTGCCCACCGGGGGCCGAACCATGCAATAACCCGGAGTTCGGTGTGGGGCGGCGGAGGGTTGAAGCGGACAGCGGTAGTCGTCGTTGGGTTACGGACCACTGCGGCTGCTGCGGGGATGGAGCCTCTCCGTCGTTTCTAGGTCCCCGGTTAACATACAATACAATACATGCGTATACAATTTTTTGTTGCAGTGGTTACCGATTTCAGGCTAACACGACCATCCTTAATAGGCTTCCACAACATATTGTCGTCTTGAAGCTGTTGTAGCTTTCGACACAGCTTCGAAATCTGCTTCTCACAATATTGCATTGAAAAATTCATGACTTATAAGTCAATAATTCGTTCTTTGCATTCGTCGTCATTCTTTGTTTTCGGTACCCTTGAAAGAGCATCAGCTATGATGTTATCTTTTCCTCTCATGTACTGTAGTGAAATATCATATTCTTGGAGTAGCAAAGCCCACCGGGTGCGGTGTAACGACGCCTTAGGTTTTCGTTTGATATATGACCATGTGCAGACTTCGTCACCTACGTCAGTTACAACCCACTTCAAAAATGATTCATATTCTTTTTAAATTGTCATTGAATGGTTCTTGAACGAAACTGTAAAACATCAGTTGAGTCGTGTGCAGAGAATTACATCACTTGGGCCAATTGGTTTTCGTAACTTTTTCGAATTTAAATTTCGTTTGTTTCTCCTCAGAAAATTATATCGACACACGTTATCTTGATCTAATCGATATCAGAATCACACATTAAATAAACTTTTTTAGATTCAAAGTTTCGTCCAACGCTGTCTGAATCAATAATCTTGTCAAATATATTATTAATCCGTTCACATAACTCTTCATAAATAAATCTTCAAGACACGTGTTTCAACTTTAGTAGCATACACTATTTTATTAGCTTCCTACACATACAGATGTGAACTTGAGCGTTGACAGACAGTGACTGACTTCTCAATAAGATTAAGCTCTATTTTTTTTTGTCATTGTTGTACAAAAAGAGTATAAAAATTCATTTTTAATTTTTAGAAACACGACGCAACAACTCGGTTCCAGGATCTTCTGTTGCTCCTTGGCTGTCGACCCGCGACGTATAGCGGCCAGCAATTTCCTCTCTGGTCGCGGCAACGAAGATGCTGTCCCCGTTCGTTGCGCCGACCTCTCCGTACATGAAACACATAAAAAAAATACAAACTTTTAGATAATTCACATTTATTACAAATAATAAGAAAACACATAAACAAAAACTAAATTAAACTTATAGTCACCTGCAAACTGGGCTGACTTTGGTGGATGGGTGACGCTTAATTTCGTCCCACTACATACCCCACCCACAAGCTCAGTTTGTCAGGTTTTAACCGGAATTAAAACTGTTCAATATACAATATTTAACTGTTAATACATTTTCCTCACATTTTACGTAACCTAGAGTCCTTGCTATTAGATAGATTTAATCCTTTTAATACGATATCGTTGTGACTATTTGTCATTTACTCTTAATTGTGCTCTTATGGTAATTCGTAACCGAATATAGGGATATTGCTCCTCTTCAGTTAATAGTTGCTAATAAATACTAATTTAGTACGTTCTTTAACGTTGTACATTAGGACAGAGCGTTCAAATTGTGATAGATTAGTTTCAGTTTCATTTATTTACTAGAGTTATTCTTTTCAAGAATGTATATTACTAATAAGTTTCTCACAATAACTAATAGTACTATTTACTTTACGTCATCCTCTTCCCTAATGCCTTATTTATGCCTGAGGTCAAGAAGAAATCAAGCAAAACTTTCTTTGGAATCTCGGCACGGCTTTCTTTACCTTCGGACACCTTGTTGGGTAATGGCCATTTATTTAGGAGAAACAAGCGAGAGAGCCCCGTTTGGTGTGTTCTATATTAACACTATTACAAACCTCTATTAAAGGCACTCTGCTATGTTCTCGTGAGCCATATAGCTCTGGACGCCCATGGTCCCTAAAACTATTAACCATCCCCTTTGGTTCCTACTATCCGAGTAAATTTAAAATATGCAAAATTCGTTTTGACCTAAGAGCAAAATTTCCTCCATATAAATCCCCCTTTTGGTTATCTTTCTCTTTTTGAAGTACCAGTAGATTATTGTAGAACACATGTTTAAGCTTTCTGTCATTTATTTAAAATAACACGTAACTATCACGAAAAACTTCACATGAATAAACTATGAACGCTCTTCCGTGTGTAACATATACTAAATATTAACTTATTTAGGAATGAAGGGTTTCATTTGATCAACACTATATAATCCTTTAATTACACCTGATAAAGGTTCCATAAGAAGTAATGCTTTGGGATGTACAATCTTATGTACAACATATGGACCTTCAAAGATCAAGAAGAATTTTCTACATTCCTTACCGATCTTAGAACTTTTAGGATGAGATCGTACTAACACAAGATCTCCTACCTGAAATGAGGGTTCTATAGCCTGTTGATTATAACTTTTAATTCTCCGTTCGGCATTTTTTACAATCTGTTCGCAAACTTTTTCGTCTGGGATACATTGTTGGATCTCATTTACTGGTGGCCAAGGTAAAGCATCTAGTAAAGGCTCACCTATAATTCGTTTGCCTAAAATTTCTATAGGTGATAATCCTGTCGTTAGGTGAGGCAATTCATTTAATATCTTTTCGAATTCAGGCATTAGTTTGGCCCACCGAGTATGTTTATGTGCACAATAAGTTCTACATAATCGTCCTAATTCTTTCATGACTCTTTCTACTAAATTACTTTGAGGGTGATATTTCGAAATTAATATATGTTTGATTCCATACTGTCTTATCATATCTTGAAATCTTTGACTAATAAAGGCACTACCGTTGTCAGACATAAGTCGTTTAGGAATGCCCCAGTTAACAAAGTAATTTCGGGTGAGGCAGCGTATAACGCTTGCTGTATTCGCTCGTTTCAAAGTATATAGTTTCACATGTTTGGACCAACATTCCATTACAACAAACACATATGTTAATCCTCCTGAACTCCGAGGCAGAGGGCCGAAAAAATCTAATGATACTAGATCCCACAAACCTCGAGGAATTACAGCATATAATTTATAACGCTTGGATTTGTTATTAACTTTAACCTTTTGACAGGTTTCACAAGCCCTAATAATACTTCTCACAATACGTGACATATTTTTGAAATAATAATACTTCATTAGATGTTTAATACATTTATGAATTCCAAAATGCCCGTAACCTTCATGAATATAAGTAATTAACTCGTCCACAACAGTTTCCGGAATGCAGATTTTCCATCTCTGGTGTTCCCTCTGTGCTTTCCAATACAACAAGTCGTTAAAATATAACCACACACCCCGGGTGTTAACTGTTTCGTCCCCATTATTAAGGTTTTGTATAAGGTCCCTATATTGATCGTCATTTCTTTGATTGCATCTAACAGCAGTTACTATCCGTTTAACCTTACGTTCGTTCTCCTTAGTCAAAAGGAAATAAACATGATAATTTGTTCCGGGTTCTTCTGCAATATTAATATTCTCCATTCCTACGGGAAGCCTTGACAAAGCATCTGAAATTACATTCTGAGATCCTTTTATATACCTAATTTCGTACTGAAATTCTTGCAAGTATAATACCCAACGTAATAGCCTACGGTGAAGTAACCGGCAATTGTTCAAAAAGATTAAAGCCTGATGATCAGTATATACAATTGTTTTTCTTCCCATTAATAATCCTCTAAATCGTTGAAAACCCCATACCACTGCGAGAGCTTCCTTCTCGGATACAAAATAATTTCTTTCATGTTTATTTAAAGTTCGACTAGCGAATCCAATAGGCCGATATAATCCCTCTTCATTGGTCAGATCACCTTGGAATATTACACAAGACACACCATAATCAGAGGCATCCGTACACATACCAAAGTCCTGATCGAAATCTGGGTGGTATAACATTTTGGCTTTGGTTAACGCTCCTTTTATCTTATTAAAACCTTCCTCTTCCTCTTGTCCCCAGAGCCATACTGACTTCTCTTTCAATAAATCTAGTAATTTAGGATTAACAATATCCTGCCCTGGAAGAAATCTTCTTAGAAATCCTACCATTCCTAAGAATGATTTCAGTTGTTTCCGATTTCTAGGACTCGGGCATCGAGCAATAGCTTCAATACGTGCTGGGTCTGGCCTAATACCTTTACTGTCCACTATATGCCCCAAAAATCTCACTTCCTCCTTTCCGAAGTAAGACTTAGATAATTTTAAAGTAATTCCTCTGTCAATTAAACGGTTAAACAATTCCCGTAATATCGTTACGTGTTCTTCCCACGTTTTAGTAGCTACCAAAATATCATCTACATATAAAATAATCTTTTGTAACAATTGCTGACCCAAAGCAGAATCTAATGCCCTAATGAAAGTTGACACTGATATATTAAGTCCAAAAGGTAAAACTTGGAACTGATATGATCTGCCTTCAAAAAGAAAAGCCGTATATTGCCGTGAATCCGGGTGTAATGTTACTTGATGGTAGCCGGCGGTTAAATCCATTGTACTCATATAACGAGAACCAGCAATCTTAAGAAGTACGTCCTCCATAGGAATAGGTCTGTCTCTTTCCATCTCTATAATTTTATTTAATTCACGGGCATCCAGAACTAGTCGTACCCCACCAGTGGCTTTCTTAACTACCCACAACGGACTGTTAAAAGCGCTACATGATCGTTCGATAATGTTTTGCTCTAGCATCTTACTTATTTCTCTACTAGCCGATTCTTTGAATTGCACTGGAATGGGATAAGGTTTCTTAAAGAACGGTTTTTTATCTTTAATCTTAAGTTTACAAACGTAATCTTTAATTCTCCCCGGTTCATCTGAGAAGACGGCTCTAAATTCTAACATCAAAGATTCCAACTCTTCCTTTTCTTGCTCGGATAGACAATTCGTAGATAAACATTTTTCTTTCACTTCGGTTTCGATACTATTACTAGCCTGACATTGGTATACTGCATACCCAAGATCACTAAAATCTGTTAATAGATTCATGGTCGGTGCGTACCTAATCTGTAAGGATTCGTAGCAATTTTCAGGTACTTGACTATTAGAGAACCTCACTTTAAAAGTACATGCCTCCTTATGGATGATTAAGGAAGAATCTTTAAAATCTAATATAGCTTTATATTTACACAGCCAATCTATACCTAAAATTATGGCCACATTTAAGTTGGCTACGACGAGTACAGAGTGAGCAATTAATTGTTTAGCAATTTCAAAAGTTACATAAACTTCTTCAGTAATATTTTGACTTCTTTTACCAGTAACTCCTATAATTTTCACCCCAGTTACAGGTAAAGTCGGGAAATTCCAATATTTCCTTTTAAGCTGAAATAATTCTTTGGATAATATACTTACTTCGCTACCCGAATCAACTATAATATTTACTTCGGTATCTTTAATATAACCTTTAATAACGGGTTTATATGTTACATTCTCCCTTATCTGATTGTCTTCCTGAAGTAAATCTTGTTGCCAGTCATCGTCCTTTTGGCAGCTTAATGATAAATTGCAATTGGGTCTTGGATAATCTTGACCAATAGTTCCCTTTAGTTGACCCGTACTAAAGGACTTTACTAGTTTTCCGAACGTTCTATGATGACGTCACCTACCACTTGACCTTCATTAATTACTTGAGGATGATTTATCTCATGATCGTTATTGTGTAATTTCCGCACTTTAGAGTTATTACCACGATTTTGTTGGCTCTCTTTATCTTTGGATTGACGTTTTATGCAACAGAACCGGCTATGATTGTTGTTATTAACTTTTCGTGGTTCTGAATTATTATTATTATTTCGAGGATTGTCATTTCTACCAAATCTAAACTTCTCGTCTTCTCTTTCTCTATTAAGTATATCTAACTGCTCTAAATATCCTAACAATTCGCACGGCTGTGACCATTCTCTTTCTATCATTCTTTCCTTTACGTAATACGGTAACCTACTAATTAGGACTCGTATTAAATGACTTTCAATAATTGG
Source organism: Schistocerca serialis cubense (assembly GCF_023864345.2). Classification (NCBI taxonomy): domain Eukaryota; kingdom Metazoa; phylum Arthropoda; class Insecta; order Orthoptera; family Acrididae; genus Schistocerca; species Schistocerca serialis. The sequence continues at coordinate 316,537,976 of NC_064646.1, forward strand.
TTCTTCAATTAATTTAGCACGGTTTAAATGCCATTCAAAATAATTCCTATAACCTCCCCACCGTTTAGAATATGGAGGAGGGTCTAACAACTCTAAAGTTAAGTGTTGTTGTTTTCCTCTTGACCAATAATTTTGTTTAAACTGCTTAACAAAATCATCCCAATCCCTGAATTCAGTTCTATGCAGTACTGCCCACTCCGCAGCTTCTGCTTCTAAATGTCCTATTACAAATTGAATGCGTTTTTCATTACTCCATTTAGGAGATAATGATGTTTCAAAAGCTTTTATAAAGATTATAGGGTGCAGTTCGCCTCCTGGTTTGAATACAGGAAATCGACTTGCTACATTTGAATTTGTTGTTATGTCATCCAGACATTCTGCAAGAGAAATAGTCGGATTTTGTTTAGCTGGCAGAGACGGAGTTGCATCGGATTGGCTTGCCGTGACTGCCTTATTCATATTGTTGCCATCCGTGCTAGCAAATTCGATGCGACTGTTGTCTCTGATTATGTTATTACCTCTGCTACCTGAAATGTTCTCGTTATTATCTAATTCCGATAACCGTTTCGTAATTTCCTGTATCCGCATTTCTGTATTGGATACGCGATTAGCTAATATCGATTCTTCACTGTGTTCACGATGTGAACGCTCTGTACCTTCGTCAATATTATTATCTTTGGCAGTCTCAAGATTACTGCATATCTCAGTAATTAAAAATTTCATGTTTTCGATTTCGGTATGGTCCTTTTCTACTTGATGAGTTAATGTTTCTAATTCTACATTATCTATTGAAGAAATCTCTACGGGTTTGGTAGAGACCTCTTTAATAGATTTCAATAATTCTCTGCGAACAGTTTCTGTTTGCATAGAAAATTCATCTCGTAACATATCGTTATTTTTCTGTATTTCATTTACAACTAAGATATTGACACTATCTAGTCTCTCGGATAAGTCAGTAATATCGTGTCGCATGCGAGCTTTTTCCTCACGCGATTCCTGGATATGTTCTTCTAACCTTTTACAATTATCAGCAATCTTATTACTAAGTCCTACTAATTTTTCCTGCATTTCAACTTTAGAAGACTCTATTTTATCACTTAATTCTCGACTGGTTTCATTAAGATATTCCTGCAACCTGTCTGTTGATTTTATTAGCTCCCCTTTAAGTCTAGCAGTAGATTCCTCGTTAGACTGTTTTAATTCCTGTTTTAGTTCCTCTTTTAATCTAGCAGTAGATTCCTCGTTAGATTGTTTTAATTTAGCGATCGCCCTAAAAAGGGCTCTCATGCTCCTATCGGACATAGATTGCTCTTCGTCTGACATTTCACTTCCCGACATTATTGTAAGATATTAACTATTTACACACGCAGACTTGTAATCAACAATCCTGTAAAAGCACACTTCCTATGTACAACACTCCACTTCCAACTTGAAACAAACTCACCGGACACTAATATTGTAATTTGTAGTTCTCGATGATTAGTGTGCTGCTATGGGCTGCAGATGTAACAGCCGTCGATGCAGCCGCTGAGATGCTGCGACCCCGCTTCCGCAACCGGCAGGACGCTGAGTCGAACACCGGAATCGTCGCTAGCTGCAACCACGCCCGGCACCGCCGTAGACAGGCGAAGCCCTCAGCAACACCTCTAATACCAGCCGGAGGAACGCCCCGCAGCTGACGTACTGGGCCTATTAGTTTAGGGAGAAAAAAGGTTGTCGGGGTTTGCAGCGTTCAGCTGCTGCCCAACAGATGCGCCTTCTCGTGGAACAACTGCGTGACCGTACTGCTTGGCTGCGGCTCCGTCAGATGCCCACACCCACGAAGTCGCCGCTGGCTGGTGAAGGCTCCACGAAAACTCGCGTTGACTTCCGAAGGACTCTTGATGTTTTGTTTCGTACCTGTGTGCCTTAGTTGCACACAAGTCCTGTTTCTAAGGTCGCCACGGTGCGGTGTAACGACGCCTTAGGTTTTCGTTTGATATATGACCATGTGCAGACTTCGTCACCTACGTCAGTTACAACCCACTTCAAAAATGATTCATATTCATTTTAAATTGTCATAGAATGGTTCTTGAACGAAACTGTAAAACATCAGTTGAGTCGTGTGCAGAGAATTACATCACTTGGGCCAATTGGTTTTCGTAACTTTTTCGAATTTAAATTTCGTTTGTTTCTCCTCAGAAAATTATATCGACACACGTTATCTTGATCTAATCGATATCAGAATCACACATTAAATAAACTTTTTAGATTCAAAGTTTCGTCCAACGCTGTCTGAATCAATAATCTTGTCAAATATATTATTAATCCGTTCACATAACTCTTCATAAATAAATCTTCAAGACACGTGTTTCAACTTTAGTAGCATACACTATTTTATTAGCTTCCTACACATACAGATGTGAACTTGAGCGTTGACAGACAGTGACTGACTTCTCAATAAGATTAAGCTCTATTTTTTTTTGTCATTGTTGTACAAAAAGAGTATAAAAATTCATTTTTAATTTTTAGAAACACGACGCAACAACTCGGTTCCAGGATCTTCTGTTGCTCCTTGGCTGTCGACCCGCGACGTATAGCGGCCAGCAATTTCCTCTCTGGTCGCGGCAACGAAGATGCTGTCCCCGTTCGTTGCGCCGACCTCTCCGTACATGAAACACATAAAAAAAATACAAACTTTTAGATAATTCACATTTATTACAAATAATAAGAAAACACATAAACAAAAACTAAATTAAACTTATAGTCACCTGCAAACTGGGCTGACTTTGGTGGATGGGTGACGCTTAATTTCGTCCCACTACACGGGTTAAACGTGTATCAAACATTCTTCCCATTAGTATAAAAGATAAAGCTTTGTGGTCACAGTATATAATAACCTTCTTTCCGTAAACAAACTAGCGAAACTTTCTAAGGGACCAGACTATAGCCAGTCCTTCCAGTTCAGTAGTACAATACGCACGTTCACAGCTAGAAAGTTTTCTGCTAGCAAACGCAGTTATTTTGATTGTACTACTAACTTTCGGATCGTCCATCTGGAAATGAGTGGCACTTAATCCCGTTTCCGAGGCGTCTTCAGCAATATAAAAATCTTGATCAAGTCTTGATGATGGAACAGTGGAGCATTGACCAACGCATTGCGAATGTTATCAAGAGCTTGCGTGCATTCAGTCGTCCACTTCCACAAGACATTTTTCCTTAACAGCTGCAACAAACAGTATTGGCGGACTAGATGATTGGGTAAAAATCGTCGAATAAAAAGAAACCAAGCCGATGAAAGACTTTAATTATTTTATATTCTTCGGATATGGACATCGGTTAATCGCATACATCTTTTTAGGATTTGGTTTTATCCCTTCAGGAGTAGTTATATGTCCAAGGAATTTCAGTTGGTTACGAGCAAACTTGGATTTGCTCTAATTAAAACTCCGTACTCTAAAAATTCTGCGAAAACTTTTCTTCATAAATCCAAGTCTGCCTCCTAGGTTTCAGTAGCAATTAATAAATCATCCACATATAAAGTAACTTTATCCAAAAGGTCTCTGCTAAGTACAGTGTCCAATGCAGATACAAAAACACCACCGCTTATATTCAATCCAAATGACATAACTGTGAACTGGTAACTCTGGCCTAGAAAAACGAACGCAGTATATTTTCTAGATTCTTTCGATAGTCTCGTTTGCCAATATGAGCTACGCATGTCCGAGGAGGTTAAGAAGCGGGCACCATAAAATTTCTATATCAATTCCTCTAAGTTTTCGGGTCTGGTTTGTACAGGTATAATGATCTTGTTTCTCTCTCTTTCGTCTAACACCAATCTGATGTCACCGTTGGGTTTAATTATCGTCAAGAGTGGATTACTAAATTCGGAATCTGAGGGTTCAGTAATACCCCATTCTAACATTTTATTGATTTCTTTTTTTACTGCCTCTTTCCTTGTCCAAGGTATAGAATAGGATGTATGACAAAATGGTCTATGAGTATACGTATTTGTAGCGTATTCAAAATCTTTAATCACACCAGGACGTTTACTGAAAACTGGCAAATATTGTTCCAACAAATAGTATAGTTGGTCTTTTTGGATCGCAGATAAGTAATCTGATTCCAAAGCCTTTTCCTAAAGTGTCACTTTACTTACAGTCTCTTCAGAACACCCTATAAGGTAAATGTTATCTATTGACGTAACACACCATTACGTTCAGACAAAATTGATTGGGAGCTACTGTGCCCTTTATCATTGTGGCTGTCAAAAGATTACCATTGGAATTAAATACACATTCACCTTCCTTCAAATTAATGATTGAACCGGTCTCACATAAAAAGTCCAGACCCCAAATGCATGGTACTGTCATTTTAGGAATAACCAGAAATGTGCTTGCTATTTGAGCCCCCGATATTGTAACGTCGACACGTACATGATTTAAGACTTTTTGCGATTTTGCGCTAAGCGCGCCAGACACAGTACATCCTCTGACAGGAAATATGAGCACTTTTACTCCTTGGCTGATCTGTTTTAAACAGTCCCGCGTCATGACACTAGTAGTCGGTCCAGTATCAACCAATGCTTCAACACTAACTTTATTTATGCTTGCTGCAATTATTACCTGTAAAATTTGTCCAAGATTGTTAGAAACATTAGGTTTTTCTTTAATTAATTCATCCATATCATTATTATACCTTAGTACATTTAATTCAAAATGATGCCTGCCCTCCTCCTTCTTTCCAGTCATCCTAGGAAGGCATTCGGTGACCGGTTCTAGTTTAATTTCTCCTGCTGTGTCATTGGTGGTGGTTCATGTACTTCCACGATCCGTACAGTATGATCCGAGTTATGATGTCTATCTTGTCGCATATATGATGCTTCATCACCAATTGGTAGGACTCCCTGTGTTTGATGAGGACTCGATGTATATTTTCCATCATCCCAACGAACATCATGCTTCGGATTATCTTCCCATGGTCGAATACAAATACGATCATCCTCCGGCTTTATTGAACTAATCTGATTTACTTGGTTAGCATTATAGTCATTTTTAGCATAGTAAGTATCTCTTTTATACCGATTATGATTATTATTCATATTGTAACCATAGGGCTCATGTTCTCCTCTATCTTATGACATGTGTTTGACACTCTTTCGCGTATTATTATTATCATAGGTCAAATTGTTATTATTATTGTTAAGCGAGTGGCCACGAGTTTGAGGAGACATTTGACTACTACTCATCTGTCTCGCATCTTCCACAATCATATCTATAGGGTCAACTACTGGTAAGAATTGCTACACGTCATAGTCGGGAACATTTATTAATTTTTCACGTATATCGATGGGCAACCATCCCTACAAAATTCTGATCACTTCTTTGTGAGAAATCTGATCACTCCAATATCCTGTCTTATTTATGTACTTTTCAAAATATTGCCTTAACGTACTTCTTTTACTGTTAAAATACTCGGGTTGATAAACCTCTTTTCGTAATTTCTTCTGTTTACTCGGTGACCAGTACTTAGCTAAGAAAAGTTGTTCAAACTGAGCGCAAGTGTGCATCTATCGCTTACTTCTGCAACCCACAATGCTGATTCTCCTGTAATTTTGGATACTATAAATTGAAGTATGTAGCGTTCCGACCAGATGCACGGAAATATTCTTTTGAAATTATTGATCAGAATTTTCGGATGGAGATTGTTCTTTTCAGTGGAGAATGTTGGAAATTGCCTACTTTTGAAAATACTATTCTCCACCTTTAAGGAAGACAAATATCCTCGCTGACCAAAATAATCGTATTCTTTCCCGAAAGAATCATTAACATCCCACTGTAGATTTTCATGACAGTTGCGTTTCGGATCACCACAAACTCGTTGGTTTTTCGACCTGGTCTCTGGACGTTGGTCCTCAGTAAGCAGTCTGTGACGATTTTCGTTCTAACTCCGATAGTTTATGATTGGTTTCTTTCTGCCACTTAGGGAACTCATCAACTATTTTTTCTTTAATTAGCTGAAATTCGCTGGTGAATACCTTAACTAATTCACCATTACTACTTTGGTGCTCAATTTGTAGCTTCATTTTGATGAGATTCAATAGCAGTCTTGACCTGATCTGCAATTTGGTTTTTCTTTACTTCTATCCATTCAGATAGATCTTCATCAAGCCTTTTTGTTTGATCTACTAAATATTTGTCGATCCCCTTACGAGCATCCGACTCAAACTCTGCTATTTGTTTCGAAAGGTCTTCTATCTGTGCGTTAGCATTGAAACAACTACTTTCGCACTTTACCATCCTGTTGGACAGATTATCACAACCCTTCGAAACTGTTTGATATTTGTTTTCTACATCAGTGATATTTTACATTAATTTATTCTGTTGATTTTCTACGGTGTCAGAAAACGGTAAGTCCAGTTCTCTCCCGGTCGGCCTTTAATTCTTTCTTAGTATTTTCCAATTTCTGATGAAAGGTACTTAGTTTACATTCCATCGAATCCATTTTACCTTCTAACGAACCATATTTCGCCTCAAATCTATCGTTTAACTTTTTATTGTCTTCCTCTAGCGAACTAAGTCTTCCATTTATCAAACCCATTTGAGTAGTTATTGATACTAACATTTCGAACGTTTTTTTGTTTAACATATCCAAGTTTTGGATCAGCTGGCTGATCTACTTCCGAAACATCTATATCTTTATGTTTCTCCACATTGCTTATTCTACTTGCTATTGTATCTGTTTCTACAGAGAGCTCTAAATCAATAACAGTATGATCATCTGTACATGTCTTCTGTTCCATACTAGGCTCATTGGAGACATTACCCGTATCATCTTCACTTTCCTCCCTCTCTCTAATCGTTTCAATGCTCGACTGCACACTATCACGTACTCTTTTGGTTCGTTTCGAGATGATCACTCAGTACTAGATTATACAGTTTTCAATATATATCAAAATCACTGTTATCAAAATTCCTTTTTCAATTATAATGTTATTTTACTCATACCTGGTGGTATCGCTTACTTTAAGCGATTATTGAAGTATACCTCCTTCGCTGGACTGATTCGCTGGTTGCTTCAGTGCTCTTCTATTCCAGGGTTCGCGAATCCGGATGGCACTCGACTCGATATAGCAAATCCTCCGTGATCGATCCGCTCGTTGAGGCGCCACTTATACCGTGACGTCCGTTGTGTTTTTGTATTGTAAGGCGCCTAGTATACCGTTTGTTAATGTACACCTGTATGTCGTCGTCGTCGTCTCTTCTTTCCCTCGTCGATATCAGAGCTTGAGAAATGGTTGTGTTTACCTATCGGTTGTCGACAACACACAACTACACGGCCACGGTACCACCTGATTCCGGAATAGCTAGCTTAATATAGTAGAAAGATAATGGGTTTCGATGCGACGTTATTTAAGTGTGCTGTTATTCTTCACTTAACCTTTGAGACTTTAACAACCAGCTATTCTTAATCAGGCCTAAAACTCGACTTGTAACGAGGGCACTTACGATCAGTCGGTCACAATATTAATAATACGTAAGGCTCTACATCACCATAAGAAAAGATAACTGTTCATGAAATAACAAAATATACGAATAAACTTCTTTACATTTTCCCTTTTATTTAATCAAATGCTTTCGAATGTTTATTTCGCGCCCACAAATCATCCACACCTCTATGTAGGGTGTAAACGTGTGCATGAAAAATAGTATACTGTTTCTGCTGATAACCACGTATGAGCTTTTGCGTTGCTAGGCTACTTCGATCAACAGGATTTATATTAGATTTTGAAAATGATCTTTTTATCCAATCTTACGTACTCAACAATGGCTCATCAAATATTCTACCCTTTCGCGATAATTAAGAATTCGCGTAAATTTTTTTTTTTCTTTTTTTTTTTGCGTGCGCCGCAGTGGCCGAGCGGTTTTAGGCGCTACAGCCTAGAACCGCGCGACCGCTACGGTTGCAGGTTCGAATCCTGCCTCGGGCGTGGCTGCGTGTGCTGTTCTCAGGTTAGTTAGATTTAAGTAGTTCTAAGTTCTAGGGGACTAATGAGCTTGGAAGTTAAGTTCCATAGTGCTCAGAGCCATTTGAACCATTATTTTGTATTTTCGTGAGTTTAAAGCAAACCATCGGCGGCGCGAAAGCAGTCTTGATACCGCGACACACTCGCTACGCTTAGTAACCTGTCACGAAATTGACCTGCATACATCTACAACCACTTTCAAGGTCATAATTCGCCCTACACTACTGTGTGCAATTGAACTTCATCAAATCAATTATTTCTGGAATCATAATCACTTATCTCGACACTGACCGTCCGTAACGCACAACTAACACTGTTTTCCTTTTTTATTTTCTAACAGTAAACGAATGACTTCACGTCATCTACATAGTTATTAAAATATTATTACAAATGAGCTCAAACATTTATCGTCGTTATATTTTAACGGTAATCAGAAAAAAATATGATTTACTATCGGAAAGCAACAAATAATAGATCGCAAATCGCACGTAACTAAATGACAGCTTCGCATAGCGTCGGGACTTAATCACGCAAAACTATATAAAGAAATCCCTCAAATCTCAATTCCTCCATACCAACTGACAGATACAAATAAGATATTCAAGACTTCATAGATCAATCCCGACCTGTAATGTTATAATACGACAATTAGTCCTCGTGCTCACGAAACCAGTCCTAGACGATGCCAGCTGTGTGGCCTTGTCGACTTGGAACGTAGCATTACCATTTGGAAACAAACGCTGTACCATGAGATGGACGTGATCTGTCAAAATGGTCACATAAACCTCGCAGAGTGACCGTGAATCTCATGGACTACCACGATATGGCTGCTCAAATCATCACCGAACCGCCGTCACGTTTCACGATTGGAACATAGGCTCGGCTGCCAACAGTGTGAAGCAAGGTTCAACCGACCGATTGACGTTCTTCCACAGGTGCTTAGTCGAGACTTTATGGTTTCATCATCTAGTTTTCCTATTACGGGCATTTGCATCGCTGACGAGTGGTTTTGAAATTATATCTCACCTGCAGTTCCCTGTTTCAGGACCTTCCTTCGTGTTGCTGCGATGTTGACGGAGTTGGCGACGCAACATTCACTTCTGCAGTGAATTCTGCAGGTGTTGACCTCTTTAGTTTTTGCCATAATCCTCACTGATAACCACCGGTCATAATCATTCGTCTGCGTTGTGACTTAGCGTATAACGTCTTTCCGGTTTCCCTTTATGTGGTGTAAGTCTACTAGGAACACTGAACACTTTGGCTTCGTTGGTTAAGGAAGCACCCGACATACGTGCACCAACAATATGCGCACACGTTCGAAGTCACTCAGCACCGACATGACGCAACCACATCTGTACACAACATTGCTCTGTCCACGACTGATACTTGCAAACTATTGAGGACACTGCGCAGTTACACTTCGTGGTCAAGCCAACGGCGCTACCTCCAAACTTGACTGCCATCTGCGTTTATGTTCATATGTACGTTTTTCGCGGAGTTTTCATATTGTTGCACAGCCCCTCTACACTATGCAGTTAGCTACCAGTGACTATGTTAATAAGCTATCCATATTTTATAGATAACTGCACTCTATAATAAAATTCACTTTGTTTTTTTTTTTTTTTTTTTTTTTTTTTTTGTGGATGAAATTTTACTGCTTTCAAAATTGATGTCTGGGCACTGAGGCACAAATCACAGAAGTTCGAAGGAAATCGGAGACGGTGAGTCATTATGGGTTTCTTTTCAGTAGACAACTATGATAAGCCCATGTAAATAATAATAATTCTCCAATTCTTTTCAAACTGTATCATGAAGAATTTGAAACGAAGAACTGAAAGGATCCAGAATATCGCCTCAAGATCTAGGGAGATACAACAAAGTTGTAGCAGTAAATTACCAAGTATTTGTGATGATATTTGCTATACCTCCTGAAAGCCTCAGAGAAACAACTGCGTAAGTCAGTCTTCTGAAAGAGACAGCCAACATGACACGATTAAGAATCTCTACAGAGAAAATAAAATTTAGGATAAATATAAAGAAGTAACATACAGAATTAACATAATGTATTAGGCAAACATAAAACGTAAGAATATTCATACATTTGATGGACATTGTTCAAGAGAACGAGATGAAACAGTGTGTCATATAAATAAGAAAACCTACAACAAAAAATGATGCTCTGAAATACTTAAGATAAATCACTACAACACAGTAGTGAAAACAGAACACCTGTGCGATGACGAATATCTAGTATTTAAAGAAAAACTTGATAAATTAGCGATATTAGAAAGAAGAATTATACAGGAAATGCTAGGTCGTCAGGAAAATGCAGCAGTCTGAAAATCAAGAAATAATAACAAAATTTACCAGAATGTAGATAACATATCGGAGGCAATTAGGAAAAGGAGATTACTATTTTTTCACCACAGATATATAATGAGTAACAGGAGACTCACCAACGAGATCTTCAATATATTTGGGTAAATAAATTACCAATTATCTTCATTCAAGTGATTATGAAAGCTTTAGAAAGAAATAACATAAGAAGAGATGAAGAATGGGAGAAAGTGATTTTTGTCGTAAAAGTTGTTGAACTAGAGGGACTCTAAGGCAACGGGAAAATTAAAAAATGTTCAAATGTGTGTGAAATCTTATGTGACTTAACTGCTAAGGTCATCAGTCCCTAAGATTACACACTACTAAACCTAAATTATCCTAAGGACAAACACACACACCCATACCCGAAGGAGGACCCGAACCTACGCCGGGATCAGCTGCACACGGGAAAATTAAGCTGGCACAAAGCAGGAGGAAGAAATATGGATGACAGCTATGATAAGAAGCTGAAGTAGCAATGAAATACACCTAATAAAGATTATTAGGGAAGAATATGTTCCAATTCAAACCAAAGGTAAATACATCTATTTAAAGCAGCAGAAAAAAATCGTTTGGCACTCCACTCATTTCAGTCTGACTATGTAAGCGTAGACGAGATGTGGCTTAGATTCGAAGAAGTAATATCGATGGCAGTTGAGAGAAATATACAGAATACATTAACAAGAGATGGTACTGATTCCACATGGTACACAAACAGTTCATAACACGATTGCAGAAGCAACGAAAAAAGCATGCCAAAAATAAAAGAACGCAACACCCGCAAGATTGACGAAGTTTTATAGAAACTTGAAATTGAGCGCGAACTTAAATTCGAGATTCTTTTGATAGTTTCCACATAGGATTGAACCGGTTGACGGCAAAATAAATAATGCGACAGTGACTGTCATTTTGAATAATTGACTGCCTCTAAACTTGGCACAAAACGTCAAACAGATTCTGGTCGTATGTAAAGTACACTACAGGCAAGCTGCATCAATTCCTTCACTACGCGATAACAATAGTGATGTTATTGAAGACGGCTCCACTAAAGCAGAGTTACTAAAAACGGTTTTCCGAAATTCCTTCACCAAAGAAGACGAAGTAAAAAAATATCCCAGAATTGGAATCAAGAACAAACGCCAACATGAGTAACTTAGAAACAGAGATTCCCGGTGTAGCGAAGCAGCTTAAAATACTTAAGAAAGGCAACACTTCCGGTCTAGATTATATACGAGTGAGGTTTCTTTAATACTTAGCAGCCATACATAACCGTAGGAAGATCCGTACTCATAGACTGGAAAGTTGCACAAGTAACACCAACATGCAAGAAACGAAGTCTGAATAATACGCTGAATTACAGATCCGTATCACTAAAGTCGATTTGCAGTAGGTTTTTGGTGTATATACTATGATTGAAAATTATGAATCACCTCGAAGGAAACGATTTATTGGCAGATAGCCAACATGAACTCAGAAAACATCGTTCTTATGAAACAGAACTAGCTCTTTACTCTGTGCTATCGACTGGGTGCATCAAATTGATTGATTTTTACATTTCCAGAACGCTTTTCAGACCGTTCCTCACAAGCGCCTTGTAATTAAATCGCGTGCCTATGAAGTGTGAGCGGATTCGTGATTTCGTGTTAGCAAGTTCACAGTTCGTAATAATTGACGGAAAGTCATCGAGTAAAAGTCTTTCTTGGGGTTCCTCAAGGAAACGTTGTAGGTTCTCTATTGTTCCTGAACTACATGAACGATTTAGAACACAATATGAGTAGTCTTCTTAGATTGTTACCAGATCGTGCTGTCACTTACCGTCATGTAATGTCATCGTGTGATCAATACAAAGTGCAAAATGGTTTATACAAAATACACACGCATGATGCAAAAAGTGACAATTAAGTGTAAATCATGAAAAGTGGAAGTTATCTATATGAGCATTAAAAAGATCCGCTAAATTTCAGTTACATGATAAATCGAACGAATCTAAAGGCTGAAAACTCAACTAAATACTTAGGAACTACAATTACTAATAACTTAATACAAAACGATGACATAGATAATGTGGTCGGGAAAGCAGGACAAAAACTGTAACTTACTGGCAGAGCTCTTAGAAAATGTTCCAGCTTTATTAAAGAGATTGCCGACACCGCTTCCCCCCCTTCTACATTATTATTTCTGTGCGGTGTGGAATCCGAATCAGCTAGGACTGACGGAGGACGACGAAAAAGTTCAAAGAAGGGCATTTCGTTTTGTATTATCGCGAAACATCATTCTCGAATTGCGGTGGCAGTGAAAAAAGCAAAGGCAGTTTTCGCTGCGTAAGGAATTCCGTATGAAATTTGAATCAGCAGCTTTCTCCTCAGAGTGTGAAAACAGTTTGTGAGCGAGCACCTACTTATGGAGAGATGGTATCATAATGAAATAAAAAGGAACCAGACTTCCCATAGAATTAAGTGTTTGTTTTTCCCGTGCACTGCTGGAGAGTGGAACGGTAGGCAAGTCGCTTAAAGGTGATTAGATGAGCATTGTGAATTGCATAGTAAATGTAGATGCAGAGGATTTCCCTGTCTTCATTGGAACTTATTGCCCGCAGTTCTTTACAACTTTGTCAAAAGTTTCCTCAGCGTATGAGACCAGGATAGCAGAAACTACTTCTGCCGTTTTTGCGATTTCTGGTCACGTGCGCTGCTTGAACTTGCGAAACAAGTTGGCCTGAACAGAGCCAATAAGTGGCGAGTCTGGGCTCCAATCACGTAGTGGGCGCTTGCTGCAAGGACGTGAAGCACCCCCCCCCCCCCCCCCCAACAAGGACCATCGCCAATATCTCGTTATTATGGTCCATAGTGGTAGTATTGTATTAGGAACGCAAAGAGATAAAATGATTCTATAATTTTATAATAAATAGTTTTCTACATACTAAGATACACAAGGCACATATTAGCGTCTTACTAAAAGTGACTAATTATAAAATTGTAGTCCAATTATAACTTCATGATTTTTGTTCTCCTTTCACATTGATTTAAAGTCTTTGCTCTCATATCTTAAACCGCAGCCAGCGTTTACGTGGTTGTGGTTCCGGTGTGTTGCTTCTGGGAAAGCCAACAATGTTTAAACATTTACAAAGTTGTATAATAAAACTCAGATTTCAAATACAGTAATACATGCAATTTTTATATCATATGTTTTCCATATTCGTAAAATAAACTAAGCAAATGCCTCATATATGCAGAAACATTTAGAAACACTATTTAGAAAATCGACTGTAGAAGCTGACTGCAGATCGATTCTCCTGCTTCCAACGTAATTTGCACGTAAGAATCACGAAGATAAAATGTGATAAATTAGGGTTCATATGGAGGCTTATAGAGAGTCGTTTTTTTCTCGCTGTATTTACGAGTGGGAAAGGAAAAGAAGTGTCTAGTAGTGGTACGGGGTACTCTCCGCACGCGCCTTACGGTGGATTGCGGAGTATCTACCTAGATGTAGATGTAGATCGTCGTTTGCCATCTGTGGAAATGGGATAAACAGCGCTCCAGTTCCTGACTTCAATCGAGGAAGAGCAGATGCTAGGGCGATCTTGGGTGTAGCCTTTCGAGACAACGGCTGATTGCTTCCACCAGATCTGGTCGGGACATGGTGCACTGAACCAGCTCTACGCAAGATAATAAGTTGATGTTTTTAAATATTTTGGTAAAGGGACGATACGTTACGCGATTGCGACTTCGACAGTATTTTTTTCAGTACTTGCGATCGTAGTATAATGTCAGGGGAAGAAGTTCCAGCAGAGAAAACAGTTTCCCAGAAGACAGATGAGACTTTTCCGTCGATGAGAAGCGGTCAGGTACACTTCAAGTGCAACTGCCAGCATAAATGTCAGGCTTTGAGGTGCTTTCGCAAAAAGAAAAATGTGTTGTGCAACTCTATGTGCTATGGTGCACATCCTTGCTGCAATAAATGATTATTAAATAATATGACTATTTTTCAAACTGCAACTCACAACATGAAATTTTCTAAATGTGACTGTTTTGTTATTGTAGCACCATAAATTTTGTGTACTATGACTATGTTTTAAATTGCAACTCATGAAATGCAGCTTTCGAAATATGACTATTTTGCTACCGCGACCATGCTTCACAATCCTTATCGCTTAGCAGTGGGGGTCTAGCTTCACTAGCGATGGTTCACTATTCCTAGTAAATGTGCAATTTTTGGTAAAACTGGAATCAATAATCCACTTCCCCTTTAGCGTTTCAGTGAAAGTGCGCCATCACCAGTGATGGTAGAACTTTCCTGAAACTTCTGCTTCCACTATAATATTTATATCTTTTTCTTAAAAATTATATGGACTACTTACTTGTGAAATAAACCAACCAAATTTCTAATTTATGTGGAAATATGTGTAAAGAAATTCAACTAACGGGAACTTTGTAATAATCTATGCACACCATGTGACGAAATATCCTCTCACACATGTGTAAGCCAAGGGTCGCTAACTACGTGTGAAACATGTAGTTAAATTTGGAAAGAAAGAACTTATAACACCTCCGTAAGCCATGAGACATTAAGTGAAGGGACGCTAACAGCGTGTAACATACCTGGTCAAGTTTTTGAACAGTATAAAAAAAGTGCAGTCCAGCGATTACGATGATTATTACATAGGACAAACGGGTGGGAAAATATGTGCACGGTACAAAATATATTATAACACAGGAAAAAGCACTCAACTGACTTTTTCTACGTATTTAAGGAATGAAAAGCATGTTGTGGGCGGTTCTTGGCGCTACAGTCTGGAACCGCGCAACCGCTACGGTCGCAGGTTCGAATCCTGCCTCGGTCATGGATGTGTGTGCTGTCCTTAGTTAGGTTTAAGTAGTTCTAAGTTCTAGGGGATTGATGACCTTAGAAGTCCCACAGTGCTCAGAGCCATTTGAAGCATATGGTGGACGAAATCGAAAGAAGAGTTAGTGCTTTGCATAAGGCAGAGAAAGCTAGTCATATGAACCTCGTGGAAGTGTTGTAAATTCATTTCACATTATGCTAAATAAAATCAAATTCTACTCTGAAGGAACAAATCCAACAGAAAAATAACAGTAAGCACCACTTGTATTTGCCGACCGGTGTGGCCGTGCGGTTCTAGGCGCTTCAGTCTGGAACCGCGTGACCGCTACGGTCGGAGGTTCGACTCCTGCCTCGGGCATGGATGTGTGTGATGTCCTTAGGTTAGTTAGGTTTGATTAGTTCTAGGTTTTAGGCGACTGATGACCTCAGAAGTTAAGTCGCATAGTGACCAGAGGCATTTGAACCAACCACTTGTATTTTTACTACCCATTTGAATCATCCTTCTTACCTGAAATGTTTCTACATTCATGGTATTTGTACTACGGATGTTGGATAATAGTCTGTGACCGAATTCCTTCGCACATCAAACAAAATTATAAGCAGCAGCTTATGGTGTTATAAGGTTAGATAGAATGTTGGCTTATATCTTTCAGTTAATATTACCCGGTAATTGTATATATTTACGTACATTGTGAGAACCTGCACTGCTGTTTCTGCTATCTTCCATCAATCTGTGGATATAACGTGAATGACATGTCACTTCAGGGACTCACGATATTGGAGGGGAGACTTTAAGCGAAGTCCGATCGTCCCTCTTCCAAATCCCGGTATAGAGGCGATCACGACAGCCACCAGGAATGAAATCTAGGCGGAGCGGCACTGACGGCTGACAGCTGCATAATTTCTCCAATATTTCTGTCACGTAAGCCGACTGTCGCACCCTTCATCTGATCTGACATGTGACAATGTAGGGAACCTTATTTAACGCCTCCCTGGCCATGAACGATATGTGAACAGAATACCTTCACATATTCACGTCGAGATAGTAACTAACGTATTGCTCGCTTTATTTGTAGCTGTAATTACAGTCACTGGATGCAAATAAAGAACAACTTGTGATAATAAAATACGGAGCAAGAAATTCATAACGTAAAATGCAGGGAAGGTGTAACGTGATAATATCCTCGGACACCTCAAATGGAACATTACATATTTACTAACACGCTGTTTTTAAACTTTTTAATAGTTAAAATAATATTTACATTCTTTACTGGGCACAATGGCCCTTTGGTTTATGAGTACGGCTGCAAAATCACTGTGAAAGAACGAACTGTATTGCGCACGTCAAACCGTTACATGAGAGATGCATGTTTTATTATTGTGAACCCTTTCGTGGCGTTCAAGTGAACGGAACAAGACAGCCACTTGGTGATGATACCCTGCTAGAGGGACACTATTTGAGCAATTTTAGGGTGGCAACCGTCACGGATCGGTAGATACATCCACAAAGAATGGCGCAATTAAATTGGAAATGCGAACATAGCATCACCCACTACAGGCTGTTAACATACTTAACACGAAGAAAAGCGAAGGAAATCTTGGGAGAAACCAGTTGTATGGACACAAGATTTCTTAGAAATTTATCCTGTTCGAAAAAATGGTTCAAATGGCTCTGAGCACTATGCGACTTAACTTCTGAGGTCATCAGTCGCCTAGAACTTAGAACTAATTAAACCTAACTAACCTAAGGACATCACACACATCCATACCCGAGGCAGGATTCGAACCTGCGACCGTAGTGGTCGCTCGGCTCCAGGTTGTAGCGCCTAGAACCGCACGGCCACTACGGCCGGCTATCCTGTTCGAGAAACATCTTTTGCATGGGAGCCAAACTCACACTGAGGGTCATTAATCAGCTCCATTCGTATCCATTATGTGAATATGGATATGTAACAGATAATGAATGTACCTTTTTCTTAGACACAGGAAATTTGAAGGTACAGGAAGATGCCAGGAAGTTTCAATTTGAAGATGGATTTCATCAAATTTTATTCTTACCCTATTGAGAACTAATTGTAATACGACCTATGAAACAGATGTGGTCTTAATTTCATAAAGGAACAAATACAAAACAATTACAACATTTGTTGCTTTGAAGAATATATCTAAGACAACTTTTACATCAACACGAGCCTTATGGTAATTGGCCACCAAACTTGACATTTATCTTCACACCTGAAATACTTTGTTATTGCAATCTTATGTCATGGCTTGTGATTGTGATCATAAGATGAATGCCTCATATGCAATGAGCCACTTGGCTTTATTCAATGTATTTTATCAACAAGCGGTGTGACATGTGGATACGTTTATCTTACAATGTTTCTGTACAATTGTTACTTCAATGGTTTGCTTACAATATAATATAATTTTAGGCTTCATTATAGCTTCTGAAGAAGACACTTTTAAAATTATCGAAACCGGGATCAAGGTCTCCAATGAACCTTTGTTGGCAATTGTATGGCTCATTCTTACAATCTCTTCAAGATTGCTTTCGGACAGCTACAACATTTACGGCCATGTTTATGATTTTAACGAACCATTACCTCAATCTGTATAACACCGACAGACTGAATGCAAAAATATAGTCTCCTTGAGCCAAACTCTCCCGGAAAAGTGCGTGATTTGCTGAACGTGTGCAAGGAACGCTGCATGACGCATATCTCTCGTTGGCTAACTACTAGCCTAAAGAGTGCCCGAGATATTTATGTCAACCGAGTTTATGTAGGTTCTAAGGAAGCTGTGGGGATGTTCGTTACCCCTTGTCACCCACAGTTGGAAATAGCCTTAGACTTTTTCTATATGTTTAAGACCGCGTGGTTTAGCACGCCAGTCGAGGGAAATTGGGTACCTAAGTGTTCGTCAAAGTAAGAACATGAGTAAGCAGCCCTCGAGAATACAGCTAGTCATTTTGGAACACAGAGTTCTGCGGGATAATCAGTATGTAGGTGTACGGTAAAAGGCAACATTTGATCACACAGAATGTTGAAATAAACATAGCGGATAATAATGAAGTTATCATTATCAGCCGAGACAAGGCGTCGTTCTATGGCAAACTTCCGACAGTTTTCCTACTTGTCATCTTCAGGCGAAGTCTTCGATAAGTTTCCTACCCGTCATCTTCAGACTGTCTTCGCCTGAGGATTACGAGTAGGAAACTTATAGAAACGTTGCCGCAGAATGACACTTTGACTCGGCTGATAAACGAACTCCGACAACGAGACTGGTGTAGTTTCAGCTTCTGCGTGACCTTCCTTAAAGTGCGGTATAGAGACCTCAGTGCACTGTCGGTACACACGATATCTTGCGCCATTCGAAAACAAGCGAAAGCATGGATCGTTGGATAACATCATAAGTCTCAAGCCCGGTATTGTCCAGTTTTTCTTATGTCTGGCTGGTTGGAAAGGTGCGGCTTTATGTGCAGCTGTGAGCGATGGCCATTTTACGAGTTGCTCAACTCTAACGTATACAAACAGTTGCGTTTGCCACGTTCGCTCGGAAACTGTTGAGATGGATCTGCTTTCACTGCCAGCAGCCAGACCTGTCGGGTTTGAAACCCAAAAAGTTTGACACTCGTCTCAGCCGTCTGTCGGCTAGAATCTTTTTACAAGTACTGTTCTTATGCTGTGTTAAAAGGCAGCGAGTAGTACACCATTCCTTGCACACATTTTGAACAGTATGTGTTGATACACCTAGAAGTAGGGTAACTTAATTCACGGTGTGCTCATGGGCACATCGAAAAACGATAGCTCCTCTTTGCAATTCTATCACGTCTCCTATCTAACTGCACGGATTCCATACAGCCGACTAGCACCGCCTCACTGCTTTGACGTATGCCAACGGTGGAGGATCTCCTTGCCACCTAGGACCAGTTGTACACCAATTACAGTGCTCCAAAGCGAAGAGTGGGGTTGATAAAGCGGATGATTAATATTTTAGCAAATGAGTTAAACTGGAGCAAAACACAGTTGCCTCTGTTAGTCTGAAATTATTTACGGAAAATTCGCAAAATCTGGATCTGGATGCCAGGACGTAGATTTCAGCAAAGCACTTTTCAAATGCAAATCCTTTGTCTTAACCACTGCACCACCTCGTTTGGTGTGAAAGGAAAATCCGGATGAGGAATCTTTAATTCGACGTTCTAAACGTGACCGAAAGGTGACGCTGGACCTTACATTTCGGATAGAACACGAACTGCATAGAGATATGAAATAGAATGGAAAGGCTGTTTTAGCCAGACATTCAATGAAGAACGAACGAAACAAGTCAATAATAAAGGAAAATACTGTCTAGTGCAGAAAATAGTTAAACGATGCTTAAAAAATGAGAAGGATTTCTATTGCAGGAGAAATATAGATAGTGAAGTTGGGCCAAGCCCAAAACTCATACAGAAAAGGGTAACAGGAGACGGTAAATTGTTGTTAGTCGCAATAAGATAATACAAGTAGGACCAAATACACACAATTATAGCGAAGAAATAGTAACCAGAGTGAACTAAACCATGCAGTAAATTGCTTGAGATACTTAAGCTGTGATGAAGAGCTTCGACTATGTATTTTATAAGTGGCGATAACCAAGCCCTGAAATATTCAAGCAGTGCATAATGCGTAGTTCTGTCACCATAGAGAAACAATTAGGAAAGGCTCACTCGCTCTTGGAGATTGGTAGACATAGTACATACATAGGTAAGCTGTGCTAATTTGTAAAGACCGAAGAAACTGAACAAGTGTTACACCACCCGGCAGTGTAGTGAGCGTGTTTCCTCAGTCTTATAATTGCACCTTAGAATACAAAAGACCGTTTTACCATCAGATCCAAAATGTAACTCATGAATATAATATTTATGTATCATCGCAGCAGTGTATAAAACCTATCTGTACATCTTACACACAACAATCCGCCAGACGACCTGTTTCCGCTGAACATGGAATCGAATAGCATGGAAAGAAAAGTTGTTTATTACTAGTGTCTTGTGAGATCTGAATCCAATATTTGATACCTGATACGGCCTAAATTTTTGAAGATAGTGAAGCGAGGCCATAAGATTGAAAAAGAGCGTCCGACAAAGAACGATAATATATCGAAAAAATCCGAAAGAAGCCGACTGATATGCAATTATATTGAGGATAGTGAAGCGAGGCCATAAGATTGAAAAAGAGCGTCCGACAAAGAACGATAATTGATATATCGAAAAAATCCGAAAGAAGCCGACTGATATGCAATTATATTGCAACTGAAATACTGGTGACTAACTTCTTAGCGCTTTTGTTTTGCATGGTGGTATTCCGGTTACTAAGCGATAATTATCGACTGTGATTTATTATTTGTAGTTCACTGTTCCTATTAGACTTTAAGTGTTGTCGTTTTGTAATTTAGAGATAGCAAGTGGAACTGCAGACGCTAGAAAATGGAGTGCCAAGTGAATAAAAAGGAACATTTCCGACGTATTTTACGGTTTGAGATCAATAGAAGGATGGAAGCAGCGGAGGCAGCCGGAAACATTTGTATCGTATATGGAATAATGTTACTGGACAGAGCACGGCAAGAAAATGGTTTTCTCGTTTCAAGGAGGATCGTTTTGGTATTAGTGACTATCGAACAACCTTCAAGGAACTTCCTTTTCGGATGAAAATGCGCTCCGAACACGGCTCGACGAGTTCTTAGCCTCAGAGCACGTGATTTCTATAGTCGCGCACTCGAGAAGTTACCCCAGCGTTGGCAGACTGTTGTAAATAGTGAAGGAAAATATATTATTGGTGACTAAAGCCTCTGTTACGTACGAGGGCTATTCAGAATGAAGGGAACGTTTCCGTCTGTCGCCGCTAGGCGCGCGCCGTTCGCGTATATTTTGGTATGTGCGTACTCGGCAGCTCAGTCGGCATCCGTCCGTGACAGCGGGAATGTCTCTGAGCATCCGGTTTTTTCGATATTCGAACTTGAAATGTGCGCTGCAATCTAAAATCCCGACAGTTGTGAGGTGTGGTCTGTGATAGGGTTTTTGTTGGCAAAAAACCTAAAACCCACGGAAAGAAAGTAATGAGTGAATTTTCCGTCCGGAAATGGTGCATTCGGTTTAGCAATGGCCAAACCAACGTTCATGATGAAGAAAAGACTGGACGCCCGAGCATTGTGACTGGCGATTTTGTCGCTAAAGTTGATGAAACGATTCGTGAAAACCGTCGCTTCACAGTAACGGAGCTTTCCCTTTCTTTTGCACAAGTTTCACGGATTTTGTTGTTTGAAACTGTCACTCAAAAACTAGGCTACCACGAATTTTGTGCACGATGGGTGCCCAAAATGCTTACAAAACACCATAAAGAACAGCGAATGGGAGCAACGTTGACATTTCTGGAGGCCTACCACGAGCATGGTGATTCATTACTGGATCTAATCGTAACCGGTGACGAGACGTGGGCGAAACACTTCAATTACGAGACAAAATTACAGTCCATGGAGTGGGGGCACACAAAGTCCCTCCCAAAAACCAAGAAAATGTTTGCAAACCTTGTCAGCAAGGACGTTGATGGCGACAGTGTTCTGGGATAGGCAAGGTGTGCTTCTTATTGATTTTCTCGAACGTGGAGCAACTATAAATTCTGCCCGGTAATGTCAAACTTTTCACTGGCTAGCAGCGGAGAAAGGCATGAGAGCCAATACTAAGCTCCATCAAAGCACATCCTGACGCCCGGACGCGAGATGTTGTAGGGACGGCTACTTAGGCTCTCCCTTCCACCATCGCAGCCTCACGCACATTCTTCACCGAGCAAGACGATGTAACGGCGAGGCCCAAACTCGGGACTAGCAGATATACGTACTGCAAGTCCGCACCAGATACTTCATTCCATTAGCACCACATGAAGATGATGGAACGGGTGTCCGCCTAAATGTCGTGGGCTTTCAGTGACGTGATCCGTAAGGACATACGAGAAACATGGAAGCAACTGTTTTATACTTCAGGGTAGGGTAACGTCTTTCCATCTGCAGCACGTCGTAGTCAGAAGATAATCCACAGTGATCTAATCAGCATCCATTCAACAAACTACGAGCAACTTGTGAGATTTCATTTTACTACCCACCATCCACCATTCATACTCGCTGAGTAATCGCAATTAACGGTTGCCGATATAACCCAGCCACTGTTAATAAGCTGCATCATGGTAAATCAACTGGAACGCTTACGTCGATTAATCGAAATTCATTATAAAAGACTCACTTAAAGTATTCGAAACGTAAATACTGAAATCTGCCGACGCAAATACTAATGGGTGAAATAAAAATGTCGATTGAACGGGCAACTTTCAAACTGTATTTGCAAAAAGGCAAGGATATTTCAACTGAAATGGTCACACCCAGTTATTTATGCATTGTAGGACATGCACAGCAGTATGGACCTCCGCCAGAACGCCGGCACGGTAGCTCAGCGTGTTCGGTCAGAGGTCTAGCTGCCCTCTGTAATAATAAAAAAAAAAAAAACCTGAGTTAATGGAGCAACGACGAACCGAAACGGGTGTCTTTCGACGTCCGCCCAGAGCAGATACAACGAACGGAAATGAACAAAGTGAGATTAAAAAAAAAACTCGGCTCCACCAACGAGCTTCCAACCGAACACGGAATAGACCAGCCAAGACTAGCCAATACTCTTTCAAACAAGAAGCCCATGTTTCACAACCCGTGGAGAATTCTCAAAGGAAGATAACGAAATTATTCCAGAAATGAGCAAAACGGATTACAGCAGACTCGTCTAAGGCATTCGAAAGATAAGTATCACATTCTATTAAAAGCAAAAAAAAAAGGGGGGGGGAGAAATAAAAGCGCCGTATCAACAACAACGTTCGAGCGTGATCATTTCTCCATGCACTACCAAAGAACAAAGGCTTTTTCTCGAATTCGAATTCGCCACTTCAACTGGAGCTCGGTATGATATACAAGATGATCGAAAAGTGGCGAACCTCAAAAATGACGTACATAACCTCATAAACATTGCTTCTAACCTGTGCTCAAAATGGCTGCTCTGTTCAGAAACACAAGCACGAACTCGTTTTACCATCTTTGAGGCTACTTTACAGAGCAAGCTGATATTGACATTGTTAATTTCCGTTCTTATGTTAATGTTTAGTGATAAACAGCGCGTGCGGCTTCTTTCGAGAAACCCCTCCTTTGAGGTATCATTTCCGGAAACGGGCAATTTTCTTCATTAAATTTGAACAGTTCTGCACTGCGTTATCTGGACGTCTGCCACGAAATGCGTCTACAACGTGAACATACGAACGACTTTCAAAATACTATACGACAATGAAAAAGCCTTGGCTGTTGGGGAAATGTCATGTTTACCAAGGAATGAACTGCACACTACACAGACGTCATGTGATCCGTATCTATTACATTGGCGTCTTCGCTTGCTGTCGGTAAGGCGTGTGGTGAAACCTTACGTTGAAAGAAGGCACTGTCTTATTTACAGACGTATTTATTTTTATGTGCAACAGTTTGATCACACTGCAACGGGAAAGTTGTGTGTGGCAACTATGGCGAGGAGGCGGGAGTGTTAGAACTTCCAGACTAGAGAATCCGCTCAACCTTTGTGTATCATACGCTCGCGCAGGCAAGGGTCAATGTTAAGAGAACGAATAAAAAGTTGGCAACCACCGCATAGCTATCGGGGAAACTTCCAGCTCCCCTCCACGTATTTCAAAAGCGTTATTAATTTTTTTTCTTTCCTCTAACCTCCTTAATGACCTCTCACCTTACGTTACAACTTTCTGTAAGTTCACCATTACCGCCAAGACTGTGAATTGCTTCCCGATGATCCAGCGTTCTGATTATGTAGAAAACTTTTAACGAGACACATCTTTACACTTAACTACACAAAGGAAAAGCTTGCCCTTCAGTCTGGCGTGTATGCATGGAAAGATTTCTCTCCTGTGCTCCTGGTTTGGCTGCCTGCGCTTCTTCACTGAAATACAGTAATTTGACATAACGTTCCTTTTGGGGAGATAGATCAGATTGACGCTTACTTTGTTTTCCAATGAAATATCAAACAAATTACAAAACTGACTTCAGACCTTTATTTCACACTCTGAAGATTGTTTATGTATTTTTTTAAGTAACAAGCTGGCAATCAGAGGACACCACACGACATCAATGAAAGGCCTTCGCGGAGTGTGAGGCTACTGTCGGGAACTCTGAACGTCACAATTTTCAACTTGGAACAGAATTTCAAAAACTGCTCTGAAATTGGTGGTGTTGTCAAGTTTAATACGTAGTAATACCAAAAAACGTAGCTTTTAAGGAAATGCAGGCACTCTGACATAAAAGTCAGCAGTTTTCGACAGCAAATTCCTTATATAAACGTGCTCCGAATATCGAAGTTAAAATATATCGGAGAAACCCTACGCACTACTACAGTAGAAAACGCCGTCTTACAAGCTACAAAAATGACAACGTAGTTTCATGTATATTTCATGAGTTATAACAACAAGAGACTTGAAAAATGTTGTTAAAAAATAAAAGATAAAATAAAAATCAAGCGTTTAGAGTTTCAGCTTGCGTTTTTTAATACTGAATTTGAACAAACTTTTAATCGGCAATGCCAGAATCGTACAATTGGCCTTTATTTCGCCAGTGTTGAAACACCCTTATTTTTCCGAAATTACACCGATTAACTTGATTCCGCTTACCGATCGAAGCGTTTTTTCAGTACTGAGGTTAGTTTTCGAACCGTTTCTTTCCGTATAAACACGTTTGTCATTTTCAAGCACTCAAGTTTTACTTCGTATAAAAATATGCGACATGGCGAGTTACGCAGACGTGAAACAATCATGTATTTTCAGACATTTTATCATAAACTAATCACGTTACAAAGATAAATCAAGTTGAGAAAAGTTGGCAATAATGCTCTTTGTAATACACTGCTGGCCACCGTAAATGCAACACACTGAAGGAAGCATCCGAATCGAGTGAAATTTACACCATGAGTTTGCAGCGATGAGATATGCAACTGATTAGAATTTCAGCGCAGACGCACATCACGCGCGCCTGTGGCGCCACCTCATAGCGCCATTTAAGGCTTGGCGATTTCGACGAGTGTACGTTCGGCACGTGTGTTTACCTTGTGGTTATTTCACAAGACGATCAGTTATGCCTCGTAGACAACAGCGAACATATTTTGATCAAGTATTCGAGTTCGACAGAGGAAGGATAGTGGCTTACCGAAATTGTGGATTATCATACAGAGAAATCGCTAGTCGTGTTGGACGAAACCAAACAACTGTAATGCGGATATGTGACCGTTGGATGCAGGAGGGTACGACGGACCGACGTGGTCGATCGCATTCACCTCGGTGCACCACTGCACTTGCTGATAGGCAAATTGTGCGCATGGCAGTGACGGATCGCTCAGTGACATCCCGAACCAAAGCACAGCACATTGCGTCTGTAACGCATCATCCAGTGTCTGCGCGTACCATTCGACGCCGTTTACAGCAGAGTGGTCTGTCCGCAAGACGTCCATTGCTTCGTCTACCATTGACGCAGAACCACAGACGTCTCCGTGTGATGACAGACGGATGTGGACGGCAGAATGGAATGACGTTGTCTTTACTGACGAGGCACGCTTCTGTCTGCAGCACCACGATGGTCGGATTCGATTGTGGAGACACCGTGGAGAGAGGATGCTGGACAGCTGCATTATGCACCGCCACACTGGTCTTGCACCGGCTATTATGGTATGAGGCGGTATTGGATATTACTTTCGCACGCCTCTAGTACGCATTGCCGGTACTTTAAATAGCCGGCACTACATCTCCGAGGTGCTGGAGCCAGTTGTCCTTCCTTACCTTCAGGGCTCGGCCACAGCCATATTTCAACAGGATAATGCGCGACCACATGTGGTACGCATTGTCCAAAGGTTCTTCGTCAATAACCAGATTGAATTGCTTCCCTGGCTGGCTTGCTCTCCGGATCTTTCGCCGATAGAAAACATGTGGTCCATGGTTGCTCAACGAGTGACCCAGATTACATCCCCAGCTGCCACACCAGATGATCTTTGGCAACGTATGGAAGCTTCTTGGGCTGCTGTACCCCAGGAACACATCCAACGTCTCTTTGACCCAATGCCGAGACGTGTGGCAGCGGTGATCTCCAACAATGGCGGCTACTCTGGCAACTGATTCTGGCAGGAACCACATATCACAGACGTCTGTAAACGTAATCATTTGATACTTGGTCAACATGTTATCTACAAAATAAATTTTGTTGTGCTACCTCTTGTCTTTCTTGGTGTTGCATTTACGGTGGCCAGCAGTGTACTGTCTGATACTACAGGGCTCCTGTTCCATCGGTAACAGTTATTCTATTACATCGGTTGCCTTCGAACGATCCGAAGCGCCAGACCATCATGCAATTTTAACATATTTTAACATTTCTGGCACACTTTATGTGAATTAATCGTAAAAGTAAACGTTCTAACGAACATTTCAAATACAATAAGAATTAGGCAAAACAAATTATATCCTGAAACATAAGTCTGAACATACTCGCTAGTCACTGCGTATACGAAAAGTTTTCTGCAAGTTCGCAAAGCTTGCAATCATTCCGTTCATACGACATGGAGTTCAAGAGCTGCAGCAGAACATTTTGGATGAAACTGAAGCAATTACGGCAGTCCAGCATCGATCCGCCTTGATCAACTTGCTGACCAGGGCCCAAAAGTGCCATGAAATAAATGGTGGTCACTTTCAACATCTGCTGTAGGCAAGTTAGTATTGTATTTCCTTGCCTCTTCTGTGTTTCTTTGCACCCTGGAACTTTGTCCTCTGGGCCTCTTTTATTAGCCACACCCTGTAATTATCTTGCACCATCGACGGAACGCCAAATTCTAAACCTCCCTTCTGCCTTATAAGAAGAAACGGAAGTAGATAATGCCCAAAGATATCGATATGCTCTTGCTTATTGAATCATTAGCAAATTTCTGACATTTGGCAAATATACGTATCGTAAACTCGTATTCGCAAGGTACGACAGCTAAATCCAACAATATCAGCATATTATTTCAAGTTACTTTGCCTTCGTTTTATGTCATCGTCATTACCTTATGTTTTTATCAGTTGGCTTTCCTATCTACGCCAGCTGGATGTTACTGTGATTTATTGACGCAGATAACTGTATGGGGTGTGTGAAACACAGTCATCAATTTCGTTTATCAAAATTACAATGTGAAAATAAAACATCTCAGTGTGGTTTATTTTCTCTCTTTACATTGTTTTCATAATTGTAGCGGAAATAATATTCTGTGAGTATCTTAATTAAAAATGACTAGTTTGGTCAAACGGCCTCATGCTTTTCGCGAATATTGATTACTCGAATATGTTGCAGGATATTCCTTTCCCATTTGTATCCTATTTCGATTTTATTTACTTTGAAAATTTTGGTTTACATTACGGAATAGACAGTTAATAATGTAATGTGGAATACGAAAAGATGGAAAATTAATATCATAACGAAGACAATTTGATTGATAGAGAGAGAGAGAGAGAGAGAGAGAGAGAGAGGTAATCATGATGATGTTTGGTTTGTGGAGCTCTCAACTGTACGGTAATCAGCACATGTACAAAGTCCCAATTTATACTCAATCAAATTTTTTGTGCAATCCAATGGTGCCACTGTCACGAATGATGATGATGATGATGATGATGATGATGATAAAATGATGAGGACAACACAAACACTCAGTCTCTAGGCAGAGAAAATCCCCAACGCAGCCGGGAATCCAACCCGCGACGCCGTGATCCAGTGACAGTAACGCTAGCCACTAGACCATGAGCTGCGGACGAGAGAGAGAGAGAGAGAGAGAGAGAGAGAGAGAGAGAGAGGGGGGGGGACAAGAGAGAGAGAGACACTGCGACAGATGCTTGTAAAATGATCAATGAAAATAACCATTGTAATTTTTGACAATAACTTTGCGGATCGTCCTTGTATTTCGATACAACAGAACACGAATTTCCTTCCTGATCTCAGAGAACGAGTTAAGTATTTGCACTTAATCTGAAGTATGAGAGCTTCCTGATAAATCCATAGATTTTCGTGCTAGGCACTGCATTACGCAGAATACCTGCATTGATACACAATAAGAACAGTTCACACGTACAAAAGAATGCAAAGAACGCGGATCGATGTGGTTGGTGCAGGCTAGCACCGAGCGTGGCCCGAAAAGTTCCCTCTAAAGTGCCTACTCACAAGCGAAGGTCTTCCACAGTCCGCAGGTGAATAGACCCGTCCGGAGTCCAATACGCCGTCGTAACACTCCATGGCCGTGGTAGTGCTCTGGTCAAAATTACGGAAGCAGTTTTTTGAAATACCTGTGAGCTTTCGTTTGCACAAACGTATTGGTCATATAACTAAGATAAGCCCTAGATGTCACTGTGCCAATCTGAATTCAAACTGTGCTGTAGATGATTAAGATATAAGCGAGTGTGATCTATGTATAGTGTTATTGTTTGTCTAGTCTGTACAAATTTTGAAATTTGTGGTAATTTCCTATGGGACCAAACTGCTGAGGTCATCGCGTTGTTTTGGGTAAGAGACCAAACAGCGAGGTCTTTGGTCTCATCGAATTAGGGAAGGATGGGGAAGGAAGTCGGCCATGCCCTGTTAAAGGAACCATCCTGACATTTCCCTGGAGCGATTTGGGGAAATCACGGAAAACGTGAATCAGGATGGCCGGAAGCGGGATTGAACCATAGTCCTCACGAATGCGAGTCCAGTGAGCGAACCACTGCGCCAAATCGTTCGGTGAGGTTGTAAGATGGCAGAATAAATGAAGGTCAATTTCGCACCTTATATAAGAGTTTTATACATCATAACAGGAAGATGAATATGACACCTAACTTACTTCAGAGTTAATGAGCAGATTTGCCTGTAAGTATGTAATGCAAAACGGATGACACTCAATCGACGGTATTAACACACCACTCCTATATAAAGCTCGTCAATGAGCAGAAGGTAAAACAAGCAGCGAGAGGAAACGTTTTGTATGGAAGCCAGCACAGGCAGACGCAGAGGCCGCACCCTGGGAGTGGTATACACGTGACAGACACATGTAACTTTTAGGCGTCTGGAGCGAGCACAAAACGTCCGTTTGGGAGAAAAGCAATGGTAAGGAGTAAAGTGCAGAGATTTCGACGTAGTTCAGTGGTAGAAGCTTTGCGATTGGTAGAGAGAGTTTCTAGAAAATAAGAGGAATGCTCCTATTGGTTGAAAAAAGCCAAGAGGTGGGGAACGAAAGAACCCAGGTGGCGAGAGAGTTCGGCTACGAGAAAGACGAGAGCGTAATTTTCAGGGACTCTTCTCTGAAGTGCCGTCAAGTGCAGAACGGAGTGTATATCCCTCTGCACAATGCAGAGGAGAAATTTGTGTGTACACTGCGTTCACAGCCGCTGACCTCCAGCTAGAAATTTGCTGTAACGTTGTTGAGCTCCAACTGTGGAGAAACGAACCAGCAGATTAGTTAATTGCTCTTGTGAGAACTTAGATGGCATTATAATGTGCACGCTGCTCCAGCTATACGCGTGTATATTGCCGTAGTCTGAGGCTAGGGACGAGTTCATGTTTTCTCGCATACTGAGAAACGTAGGGAGAGTTTCTGCTGGAAAATTCAGCAAAGGCTTAATTAGATTTTATAGGAATTTGAGTGGGCGAGAGCAGCCATGCAGACGACAACTCATCACAGCTAATGTAAATACCAAGTGCCGAGGCGTAAATTTGTTGGTTCACCAGCTTGCGTCCACTGTAAACTCGACCTTGAGGAATCTTTTGCTCGACTTGTGCAAAACTAACCATCCGCCTAGACTAGATTGTCAACCTAAAAATAGTACCGAACTTTGAACCAGAATCAGATGATTTATCGTAATACTGGCCAACATCGCAATGTAATCGTATGCATAATTTTGTAAAGAAACTTCTAGTTAAAATTTAATATTGTTGTGTTTAGGAATATTTAACTTTCTGAGGGTTCCAATTTAATGCTATTGTGTTTTGGATTAGTTCACTTTCAGAGGCCGAGATGCATCATTTAACAACTGTCTTAGCATTGTCACATTTCAAACTGTGTAAAAGCGTGTATTTCCGCGACAAAATTGCAATATTAAACAATTTGCGAGAGATTCTCTCGCATAACACTAGTACCCTCTCTTGCTAGCTGTGTTCCTTAGCAGCGTTCTCGCTTGCCGCGCCCGGGCTCCCGGGTTCGATTCCCGGCGTGGTCAGGGATTTTCTTTGCCTCGTGATGACTGGGTGTTGTGTGATGTCCTTAGGTTAGTTAGGTTTAAGTAGTTCTAAGTTCTAGGGGACTGATGACCATAGATGTTAAGTCCCATAGTGTTCAGAGCCATTTGAACCTTTTTTTTTTGTGTGTTCCTTA
Organism: Schistocerca serialis cubense; assembly: GCF_023864345.2. Lineage (NCBI taxonomy): Eukaryota > Metazoa > Arthropoda > Insecta > Orthoptera > Acrididae > Schistocerca > Schistocerca serialis. The sequence goes on from NC_064646.1 coordinate 316,568,671, forward strand.
GCTCAAGCTTTACCTGCTTGACATTTACACACAGGCAAATAGGTGTTCATATTTTCTATTGTATGTAGGTGTTTTAAATTGTTCTGATATGTTTTATTTATGAAGACAAAGTGTTTGAATTAGCACAACCGTTATAATTTTGACGCGTATGAGTATCTATCCCTAGGTTTTAATGTGCGCTAGTGTCTCGCACACACCACAAGTGCCCTCTCTCGGTGAAACTGTCTGCCCTAGTGCTTCCGCACCCTCTTCACGCTAGTTCACAGGCTAAGTACTGATAATATGCCGTGTTTGCATTGACCATCTCTTCATAATTATACCGTACAAATAGAGGTGATATTTTAATTTTAACTACTGACGATGCGCTTTGACACGGTTGTTTTATGCATCTCCACTGCAGGATGTGCTTGTAATTACTTTGGTAATGTTCATGGCTACTTAATGCTGTAAGTGTTTGTTTTTTCTTCTGTCTCAGTTATGTTGCTAAGTTTTTTGCTAATGAGGGTGTCTTCCTGTTCAGGTGTATTTTTGCTTCTGATGTAGGTATATTTAGATATACCGAAACCGTGGTCTAGGATTTCAATAAATCTTTGTCCTGCAACTGTTTAAGGCCGGCCGGGGTGGCCGAGCGGTTCTAGGCGCTACAGTCTGGAACCGCGCGACCACTACGGTCGCAGGTTCGAATCCCGCCTTGGGCTTTGGTGTGTGTGATGCCATTGGGTTAGTTAGGTTTAAGTAGTTCTAAGTCCTAGGGGACTGATGACCTCAGAAGTTAAGTCCCATAGTACTCAGAACTCAGAGCCATTTGAACCATTTTTGCAACTGTTTGGCTGTTATCATTTACCGTGGAGATTTTCAACAGGTGCTACTTCAGGCACGTTTAAAATTTAGAAATATGTTCCTGCCCAGGTTTCAAAGGCTCTTTCGAAATACATGGACATCTCATTTAAAATCCTGAAAACAGGTATGGCTATTGACTTCACTAAACACTGTGAAAGACGTCATTTGACACCGAATTACTTGAAAGCATTTATCAATGTGAAACAGTGCGACAAGGTCCCGTTTACTAAAGCAAAACTGCTAAAACAAATTACGAGTGACAGAATAAGTGACATTTATAAGAAGGAAGATAAACTAAACGAAGACGCTTACTCTTTTTATCTCTTGATAACTAGAAATTTTAAAGATTATTTTAACTTTCATGTTGATAGTATTTGGCATGGTGTTAATGAGTTGTTACAGAATCGTAGGAGTGAAATTCAGCTTAGGCACGATTTTAAACTTCTTAAGCTGGAAAATGCTATGCCTAAATCTAAGGATGTTCCTGAACAAAGAACTCTTGATAGTGAACACAAATATTTTGATAGAGTAGTAAATAAAACTTCCATAAGCTTTACTCGCGAAGAATGTGCCATGCTAGCAAAAGGTTTTAAATACAATTTTATGCCTAGTCTTAATGGCCCTAAAGTGGTGGGTAATTTTATTGTTGACCTTAAAGTTGGACTTGAGTCTTTAAAAACAGAAAAATCTCAACAAACTAGGATTGCTCATGAATGTAGCGCAATATTAGAAAGAGAGGTCAATTCTGTAAAAAATAATGACTGACAACAGAAGGAGGGGAGCATTATCACTAGCATTAACCGTAAATTAAAAAGTAATGAGGCTCTTAACATGAAATCCGATAAAGGAAATTTGCTCGTTGTACCCCATAAAAGCGAATATATTGTTAAAACTTTGGCTTTTTTCGAAGAAAATAGGATCTCCGAAATCGAGCAGGATCCTACCCCTACATTGCAAAAGGAAATTAGGGATATTTTAGGCAAAACTAAACATCTTATGAAAGAGTTTCAAAGGAAAACTTTAATTGACATGAACCCCAGAGCACCTACCCTTAGAAGTCAATTTAAGGTACAAAAAAGTCAACACCCAATTCGTCCGATCATTATTGGAATAAAGAGTCCAAACCCCTTCTTGCTCTAATGTAATATAGTCTGGCTGACTAGAAGGTAGTCTTCTTGTCTTTCAGTGTTGGTGAGATGCTCCTTTCCTGTCTTGTTGGGATTTTACGTATTTATGATGAATGTTGTTCGCGGATTTCGGTGTGAAGGTGTGCTTTAAATGATTCTATTATGTTTTTTATTTATGACAACAGATGGTTTCGATTTACTACAACATTTTGTTCGTTTTCGCTAGTATGTATTCTAGTCTTTAATTTACGCAAGGTTCTCGTGCATTAACACTAGTGCCCTCTTTAGTTAGATGTGTTCCTTAGTGCAAGCTTCACATGCTTAACACTAGCACACAGGCAAATAGGTGTTCACATTTTCTACTGTATGTAGGAGTTTTAAATGGTTCTGATATGTTTTATTTATTAAAACAGAGGATTTGAATTAGCACAACCTTTAAAATTTTGACACGCATGAGTACTGTAATGGCGGATTGTGCCACCGAATGTAACAGAATGACCAAATAGGAGGCGCCGTATTAAAATTCGGCGAGAACTTTCCAAATGATTTATTTGTTTCCACTAAAGTGCCCCGTTCACAGGGCCCTGCAATTCTGAGGAAGCACCCCAGCGGCCTGTGCAATGCAACGCTGTGTCGTGCTGGCCTTGTACACCAGCTGCAGAGTTCCGATTGCGTCAGAATGGCTGCGCCAGCAGCCTGCTCAGCGGCCACCATTCTCATTGTTTCTGCACTGCTCCGCTGGGAGCTGTAGGCTGGCCCCGCTGCTGCTTCTTCCTCACTGGTATAGCTGAGAACGCAGCGGCATTTACCACCTGCGATCCAATGTCCGAATCTGCAGCCCGCGCCTGGAAAGTCTCCAGTGTGTATCGGAGCCGAGTCAACTGTCCGCTGTAGCGAACCGAAGAGTGGCCTGTCGCTGGCTGGCTGCAGACCCCGAGTCGGCCTCAGAGGGTCGAACCAGTGACCTGCCATGGACTGGGACACTGTCACCCCATCTGTTGCGGCACGTAGCCTGGCAGTGTGACACACCCCGCCATCCAGGAGAGAGTTGCCATACTTGAATAAAAGAAAACGGCACATATTTATACTCAGCTGTGAGCCTCAGTTTCGCTAACGTGCCACTTTGCATCACTTACGCACCACACCCCGTTTGCATCAGTGGGCCCCTTCTGCCTGTACCTTACGCCATGCTTTTCAGCGTTTCAACGGCCCTGTGGCCTCCATTCCACTTTGAAACCGCTGGTAAGCGTAACTTACTGCAATCCTGCCCACACCTGGCTGTAACTTGTGTGCTCCGAAATATTGCACCAAACTGACTTCCCCTATCCTAAACGGTGGTGCCACTACAGTATGTACCCCTGGGTTTTAATGTGCGTGAGTGTCTCGCGCATACCACAAGTGCCCTCTCTCAGTGAAACTGTCTGCCCTATGCTTCCGCACCCTCTTCACACTAGTTCACAGGCTAAGTAATGACAATATGCCGTGTTTGCATCGACCATCTCTTCATAATTATGCTGTGTAGATAGAAGTGAAATTTTTATTTTAACTAGTGACGACACGCTTTGCCACGGTTGTTTTATGCATCTCCACTGCAGGATGTAATTTTAGCAAGTGACAAAAAGTTTTTTTAATGCTTGTAATTACTTTGGTAATTTTCATGGTTACTTAAAGCTATAAGTGTTTGTTTTTCATTCTATCACTGTTATGTTGCTAATTTTTTTGCTAGTAAAGGTGCCTTTCTGTTCAGATGTATTTTTGCTTCCGATGAAGGGGTATTTAGATGTACCGAAACCGTGGTCAAGGATTTCGATAAATCTTTATACTGCAACTGTTTGGCTGTTATCATTTACCGTGAAGATTACGAAATTTATCGAGATCGAAACTGAAGCTTGTTCTGCAGCTCTAATAACTGCTTTCCCGAACAGCTACTCTTTCTGCTCTGCTCTACAAATCGTGGTCTTGTCCTGTGGCGGGCTTGCCCTGCGAGCTGAAAGGAAAGGCACCCATATTTCTGTTTATGAGGTGCGCACTGTAATGTGATGCAAACAGGCTTCTCAGTGACCTTGGTATACCTGCATAACTGAGTAGTCAGCGCGGCAGAATGCCATGTGACGGACTCGGGTTCGATTCCCAGGAGGGCTGCGGATTTTCTCGTCTTCATCAAATTATCCTCATCGACGCGCAAGTGCCGTCAGCTAACAGCACTTGCACCAGGCGACAGGTATACGTGACGGGAAGCCCTAGCCATACGATATTTCATTTCAAAGTGAACTGAGGGAATATGGAGGTGAAGGCAGAAAACTGCATTCCGGTTTAACAAACTGGTGATAATTTGTCTAAATTAAGGCGTATTAACAGAACAAATAACAAGGAAAATAAAGCTTAAACTCACACACAAATTCTTAGGCTCATCACCAATGGATGAAGGCTCATAAATACGTAACCACGTGTTAGTGGGGAAAAATCTGTTGAAATTATATAAGTTATTATAATATCCTGTGGATATCTGAGAGTCATCCTCCATATGTTTTCCAGAAGCCGCCTTGACAGATATGCAGTGTTTGCATGACAGCACGGGGCAGTATCACGGCATTTACGTTTACTTCTGTTCAAATGACAGATAGACAGAAAGCTGTTACGCAGTACAAGCAATACGTAGCCATGATAACATCTTTGTTTGAAAAAAAAGGTATGTGAACCATAGGGCCTGGTACTGTAACAGAACTGAGGTACTGCCATGGGAACGCAAACACAATCTTATAACGAAGGACGGTCGACAAGTAATGCAACACATTTTTTCTGAAAGGAGGTTGGTTTTATTCACGATTACAATACACCTTATTATGTCCCACCCTTTTGGCTACAAAACCCTGTTTTTCATCATAGTCTCTGTTCAATGCTACGGCCTTACGCACCTTACTGGGAGCGCTTGTAAGCCCGCACAAACAGCTCTACTGGTCGACGATGGAACCAATGTCTTGAGGCATGAATAATCTCCCCATCATCCAGTTTTGCTCCCATGAAATGGTTCCTTCATTGGAACAAACAAATGGAAGTCAGAATGTGCGAGTCGGGCGTGTAGGGTAGGTGAGGAAGAACAGTACAGTGTAGTTTTATGTGCTTCGTGATGACTGGGTGTTGTGTGATGTCCTTAGGTTAGTTAGGTTTAAGTAGTTCTAAGTTCTAGGGGATTGATGACCATAGATGTTGTCCCATAGTGCTCAGAGGCATTTGAGCCATTTTTTTTAGTTTTATGTGCTCCACTCACCTGTGTAGACTTGCGTGGATTCTCGCGTTATCTTGGAGGAGAAGATCGTTTGCATTTTTGTGGCGACGAACTCGCTGAAGTCGTTTCTTCAGTTTTCTGATGCCGGCACAGTATAATCCAGAGTTGATCACTGCAACATCAGGGATGGCATCAAACAGAATAAACCCTTCAGAGTCGCAGGTCGTCGTCTTCACTTTACCGCCGGAAGGGGTGTCCTTGAACTTTTTTCTCAGAGGAGAGATGGTGTGGCGCTATTCCATGGACTGCCGCCTTGTTTCCGGTGCGAAGTGATCAATCCATATTTCATCACCTGTGACGATGTTCGACAAAAAATTGTCACGATTATCCTCGTAACGCGCAAGCAATTCCGCACAGACGGCCCTTCGGTGCTCTTATGGTTTTCCGTTAGGCGGGGAGGAACATAGCTGGACACAATTTTGAGTACCCCAACTGGTGGACGAGTGCGTCAGCGCTATCAATAGGGCCGTCGAATTATGCAGCGAGTTGTTTGATTCTCATCCGTCAATCTCCTCGAATGAGAGTGTCCGCACGTTCCAACTTTGCAGGAGTCACAGCTGTGTGCGGCCGGACGGCACGAGTGAGATCGGACAGGTTTGTGCGACCTTGTTGCGGTGGTAACAGACGGCTCGCCCAACGACTCACTGTGCTTTTGTTCACTGCCAGGTCTCCGTACGCATTATGGAAGCACTCACAAATGCTCTCGTTTCTCGCCAAAAGGAAATCCGTGTTAGATCTCTGCTTTTAACGCACCTCCGTTACAGATGCCATTTTTAATGCTACGTATAGCGGCGCCATCTACCGTAACTTCATTTAACTATGGGGGCAGAAACTGGAGTACTCCACGACATCTCACAACAAATTCCGCATTTCTCCGATCGAAACTGGCCGAGAAAACAAATGCGTGGCATTACTTACTGAACGCCCATCGTATGTGACCGGTCGCGGCAGCAGCGAGTAGTTCAGCTGTCGGGAATCTTCTCTGCCCAACGGAGTGTGTGTGTTGTGTGAGCAGCGCGTGTGACGGAGTTTGTGTGTGTGTTGGGGCAGGCTCGGCGGTGGCGATGATCGGCGCCAACCTGCGCTTCGGCAGCGGCTCCACCACCAACTCGTCGCTGCAGGGCGGCCGGCAGTTCCAGTGCCACCCGGGCGGCGCCACCGAGGCCGCCGTCGTCTTCAGCCTGGGCGCGCTCGGCATGGCCGCCAACGTCGCCCTCATGGCGCTCATACTCGCCAAGCGGCAGCTGCGCAGGTCAGTCGCTAGCGTGCGCGTCCGCAAGGGTGGCAGCAGTGACACCTGTCCCCTTCCACAATCTATGTACAGGATTTTCATTCATTACGTAATTGCCACAGACCTGTGGCAATGGCAAGTAAGAACTTTTCTGAGCTGCACTACTGACTGGTACTTTCACAAAAAACATGTATAATTTTCTTCTGAGTTGACCCCACAGCCTCGATATATTTGAAAATGAATCTTGTTCCACCAGGCTAAGTTCATAACATTTCACCTGCACTACTATTAGATTGGTGCATAAGTGGGCAGGGGTTTTGTTTTGCGTGGTACTATTCCGGTGGCTGTGGGTTTAATTATCGATTGTCATTTTTTATTTCTACTTCACCGTCGCTATTTTGTTTACACATTATCATTTCCTCATTTAGAGGCGGTGAGAGCAGCAGTTCACAATAACAATGGAGTGCTAAGTGGAGAAATTGGAACATTTCGGGTATGTTCTTCCCCTTGAGTTCAATAGAACGGTGGCAGTTTCAAAACTGATATGTATGCGGACCACATGTTTTAGCGAAACTCACAAAAATCACCGTATGTCCACATGCACATCTCTACTTGCTCGTCAATTGGCTCGTGAACGACACGTACCATTCCTACCCCGTATCGTTACTGGCGACGAAAAATGGTGTGTTTATGCTAACATAAGGAAAGGACAGGAATGGCTGAATCCAAAAAACACTAACAACTCGCCATACAAAGACCTCGGTGCACCCACAAAAGATTAAGTTATGCTTCTGGTGGAACTGCGACGTTGTGGTGTACTACGAATTGATTACCCGAGATGAAACCATCACTGTACCGTCAGCAACTGAGACTTCTTACAGACGCTACCCAAGAACAGCGACCAAGAAGAATGCCGGGGTTCGGTTGGGAAGTCGTTCTGAACCCACTTTATTCACTTGACCTTTCACCTTCAGATTTTCACCTTTTCGCTCTCTATCGAACAGCCTTCAAGGAACTGTCTTTCCGTATGAAAATGCTATCCGAATATTGCTCCATGAGTTCTTCGCCTCAAAACCACGTCGTTTCTACAGTCGCGTTGGCGAACTGCTGGAAAGTAATGAAGGGCAATATACACTATGTAATCAAAAGCATCCGGACACCCCGAAAAGCATACGTTTCTCATATTAAGTTCATTGTGCTGCCATTTACTGGCAGGTGCTCCATTTCAGTGACCTCAGTAGGCATTAGATATCGTGAGGGATCAGAATGGGGCGCTCCGCGGAATTTGCGGACTTTGAACGAGCGCAGGTGATTGGGTGTCAATTGTTTCATACGTCTGTACGCAAGATTTCCACACTCTTAAACATCGCTATGACCACTGTTCCCGATGTGGTAGTGAAGTGGAAACATGAAGGAACACATACAGCAATAAAGCGTAGAGGTCGACCTCGTTTGTTGACTGACAGAGACTTTCGACAGTTGAAGAGGACTGTAATGAGTAATAGGCAGACATATATCAGGACCATCACACAGGAATTCCAAACTGCATCAAGATCCGATGCAGTTACTATGGCAGTTAGGAGGGAGGTGAGAAAAATTGGATTTCATGGTCGAACAGCTGCTCATAAGCCACACATCACGCCGGTAAATGCCAAACTGCTCCTCGCTTGGTGTAAGGGCCGTAAACATTGAAGGACTGTGTGGACTGACGGATCACGGTATACAATGTGCCGATCCGATGGCAGGGTATGGGTATGACGAATGCCTGGTGAATGTCATCTGCCAACGTGTGTAGTGCCAACAGTAAAATTCGGAGGCGGTGGTGTAATGGTGTGGTTGTGTTTTTCATGGAGGGGCTTGCACCCCTTCTTGTTTTGCGTGGCACTATCACAGCACAGGCCTACACTGATGTTTTAAGCACCTTCTAGCTTCCCAATCTTGAAGAGCAATTCGGAAATAGCGATTGTATCTTTCAACACGATCGAGCACCTGTTCATAATGCACGGTATGTGGGGGAGTGGTTACACGACAATAACTTCGCAGGAATGGACTGGCCTGCACAGAGTCCTGACCTGAATCCTATACAACACTTTTGGGATGTTTTGGAACGCCGACTTCGTGCCAGGCCTCACCGACCGATATCGATATCTCTCCTCAGTGCAACACTCCGTGAAGAATGGGCTGCCATTCTCCAAGAAACCTTCCAGCACGTAATTTAACGTGTGCCTGCGAGAATGGTAGCTGACGTCTTGGCTAAGGGCGGGCCAAGACCATATTGACTTCTAGCATTACTGATGGTGTGCACCACGAACTTGTAAGTCATTTTCAGCCCGATGTCTGAATACTTTTGATCACATAGTATATAATAATGACTGTAATTAATGCTATGTGTACCTGTTTTGTTTATTAAACTTACGGAAACAACTTACGAACTTACGCTCAACTCCGTAGCTTTGGATATTGCCCATTCTGAAGTACGTCTATGGTAACAAATGTAACAAACTCCACTTGGATATTTTCGTACACAATGTATCATTTTATCTCCTTTGAGTGTTTATCAGTTTTTAAAATAACAAATAGAGTATACGACATGGTTCTTGCTGTGCTATCAGCAATCACGAACAGTTACACACACGCGCCGATAGACACATACTGGGCAATATAAGCAGGGTGCTAGGGGTATAAGTGCGGATATTGTGAACATTGGTACTTTAATACGTATCCACTTCAGCGTTTTAGTTGTTTTTCTCCTCACACAGCTTACAAGCGGTTGGTTTCTGCAGGACCATATCTGCTTCACTAACAAGGGAACATTCCCTAGTGTAAATAAATGATATTGAAGAAACTTGGAGAGTGTGCAGAGGGTAAAAATTAATTCAGTATATACTTTTTTGTTTGTGCTCAATTTCACTTTTAAGGATTGAAACACGCGATGAAAGGTAATTTGGTATATTAAGTTTAGAGAGAATGTTTTCGAAACGATTATATAAAAAATGTTTTTCATATAAAAGTTGGTATATAAAACTTTATAGTCAGATTTGTAACAATCTGAATTTTACAGAACACCTAGTCACCATTAATTAAATCTGTAAAATGAAAACATTTCTTACAATATAAATTAAAGAAGTATTCAAGCAACATACATGCTTTTGTAACAAAGCTGGTTTCTGACAAAGTATTTGGAAAATAAGCAGTAAACAGTGTGCTGTAAGAGTTTTTCCAGCATTACCTACCTAATTCAAATCTCAAAACATTCACTGTTACTCCAATTATGTATTTTACTTACTTTTGAGTTAGGTCTTATGTTTTAGTTTATCGTTTCACATACGTGTACTTTGTTAACTGAAAATAATAAATAAATTATTAAAATGTTGGACAGTGATTATAATAATGACAATCTGAAAAAATAACCTTAAAACATAACATTGTTTTACACCAAACACGTCAGACGATCGATATTTCTACATCTAATATATTTTAAACGCAGCCTGGTGGAGGAATAATGTCCGTCTTCTTGTCTATATATCTTGCATTTTTGATTTTCACGTTGTTCGCGGGAAGTTATAGTTAGTTCTAGACGCTCTATTCGGGTATTGGAACTATCTTAACCTCTGTGTCAAAGCGGTAGGTGGATCAAAACAAAATGTCCAGACACTCTGTGACCAAAGTGGTACTGAAACAGAGGATGACAGACTAAAGGCCGAAATACTAAATGTCTTTTTCCAAAGTTGTTTCACAGAGGAAGACTGCACTGTAGTTCCCTCTCTAGATTGTCGCACAGATGACAAAATGGTAGATATCGAAATAGACGACAGAGGGATAGAGAAACAATTAAAATCGCTCAAAAGAGGAAATGCCACTGGACCTGATGGGATACCAATCGATTTTACACAAAGTACGCGAAGGAACCTTCCCCCCCCCCCCCCCACCCCCCCCCCCCACCCCCACCCTTCTCAACAGCAGTGTACCGTAGGTCTCTAGAAGAGCGTAGCGTTCCAAAAGATTGGGAAAGGGCACAGATTATCCCCGTTTTTAAGAAGGGACGTTGAACAGATGTGCAGAACTATAGACCTATATCTCTAACGTCGATCAGTTTTAGTATTTTGGAACACGTATCATGTTCGAGTATAATGACTTTTCTGGAGACTAGAAATCTACTCTGTAGGAATCAGCATGGGCTTCGAGAAAGACGATCGTGTGAAACCCAGCTCGTGCTATTCGTCCACGAGACTCAGAGGGCCATAGACACGGGTTCGCAGGTAGGTGCCGTGTTTCTTGACTTCCGCAAAGCGTTCGATACAGTTCCCCACAGTCGTTTAATGAACAAAGTAAGAGCATATGGACTATCAGACCAATTGTGCGATTGGATTGAAGAGTTCCTAGATAACAGGACGCAGCATGTCATTCTCAATGGAGAGAAGTCTTCCAATGTAAGAGTGATTTCAGGTGTGCCGCAGGGGAGTGTCGTAGGACCGTTGCTATTCACAATATACATATATGGCCTTGTGAATAACATCGGAAGTTCACCGAGGCTTTTTGCGGATGATGCTGTGGCATATCGAGAGGTTGTAACAATGGAAAATTGTACTGAAATGCAGGAGCATCTGCAACGAATTGACTCATGCTGCAAGGAATGGCAATTCAATCTCAATGTGGACAAGGGTAATGTGCTGCGAATACATAGAAAGAAAGATCCTTTATCATTTAGCTACAACATAGCAGGTCAGCAACTGGAAGCAGTTAATTCCATAAATTATCTGGGAATACGCATTAGGAGTGATTTAAAATGGAATGATCACATAAAGTTGATCGTCGGTAAAGCAGATGCCAGACTGAAATTCATTGGAAGAATCCTAATGAAATGCAATCCGAAAACAAAGGAAGTAGGTTACAGTACACTTGTTCGCCCACTGCTTGAATACTGCTCAGCAGTGTGGGATCCGTACCAGATAGGGTTGATAGAAGAGATAAAGAAGATCCAACGGAGAGCAGCGCGCTTTGTTACAGGATCATTTAGTAATCGCGAAAGCGTTACGGAGATGATAGATAAACTCCAGTGGAAGACTTTGCAGGGGCGTTTGGTGAAGTTTGGAGAACATACCTTCACCGTGGAGTCAAGCATTATATTGCTCCCTCCTACGTATACCTCGCGAAGAGACCATGACGATAAAATCAGAGAGATCAGAGTCCACACAGAGGCATACCGACAATCTTTCTTTCCACGAACAATACGAGACTGGAATAGAAGAGAGAACCAATAGAGGTACTCAAAGTACCCTCCGCCACACACTGTCAGGTGGCTTGCGGAGTATGGATGTAGATGCAGATGTAGAATACAGTGTCAAATGCATAGAGTCGAGTTGACAATAGTGTGACAAAATGAAGAGAAGAGCGCGCACTTGGCTCAGTTCAAGGCTGTTTCCGACCAATCTGACGTTCGTTTTAGTAGATCCGAACAGGTCGGTGTAGCTCATATGAAACTCTTAACAGTAGTGACCTGAGGAACTTAAATGGGAAATCCTTGCAAGAAACGTGATGTAACTCTCATTAAATACTACTGGGAAAATTTACAGAACACATATTGGTAGAACATCGTATGACCATTATGCTGCCACCAACACATATCTCAAGTAGGGATCATCAGAAAAATAATAGAGAGATTAGGATCCGTACCCAGTCATACAGGCAGTAATTTTTCTCTAGTTTAATACACGAATGGAGGGAGAAAAATCTTATAATTGGTACGATATACCCTCCACCATACGCTGTGCTTGTAGAATATCTATCTGAATGTATATGTTAGATAAGAGCAAGTAATAGAGCCTGTCAAACGTTGTCTACTTTAAATAGTCGATAGGAATGGTTTTCATGCGATTAGTGAAGCATTTTACCAATACAATTCACACATTTCATTTTATATTTAAAATTTCATTGCCGCTGTATCTGATCAGGGTTGGCTGTTTGAGATCCATGCTAGAGCTGACCTGTTCTCAGTCAAATCTCAGCGAGGAGCAAGTCGGCCAAAGTGGTTGCCAATTGCGGATATCCGACAGAGAATTTCCAGTGCTGCCATTTACTGCACAACAAAGGGACACCACCAGAAAATAATTGCAAGAGTTGTAACAGGAAAGGAAATCGCTTCCGTTCTACAATCTTCCTGATGTAGCCGTTTGTGTTTAGGTTACCTGTAGATCTGCGTTGCCAAAATGGGCTGCAGGACTAAGTCGTGCCTCAGAAAATTACGCTCGGCTTTCGTTTGATTTGTCCAGCGCCACACACCAGTTTCAACAATCGGACCGCGAACATGCGTGTCTCACAAGATACAAGTGATGCTATTCGCCATCTCTGCTATCTTGTGTTTCCCTAACAGAAAAAGAAATTGTGAGCTACCGATTCGATATGTATACTACTTTGTGGGGATGTCTACCTCATAGCGGGTATTAAGTGATGAAACTTACGTACCATTTGGAAATCATGACTATCGCAAGATCACTATGAGTATTATCCCCATAGGTAAGAATATACTTTTATGTTCTTTGTCGCGTAGAAGCCAGCAGTCAACAAATGCCATTTTGAGGAATTTCTTGCCGTACCTGAAACATATGCTGCAGCAGTTCATGAATTTTCCTAGGTGTAGACAGGTATGAAACCATACATATGGCGATCACATCTCAGACATGCTCTATGTGTGACAAAACAGGGAACCAGGCAGGTCAGTCCGCACTTTCCATAAGGCGTTTGTAGAATGTACTGGGATTTGGGGTCTTATACCATTCTATCGGTAATGTTTTGTCAGGGGTTGTGTTGTAGAGGTCTGGGATGAGTGGTCCTACAGCGGCAGGGTTGAGATGTCGTATTGTCCTAATGGCTGAGAGAAACATAATTAACTGTCACACAGTTTATCAGCAAACGAAAGAGAGCTCTCCAAACATTTCCGTAGTGGCAAGGCTCTGTTGTTGTGTGCTGACAGCAGCAAGCAAGGCGATGCTACGTTAACTGCCATCCGTCGACCTGCAGGAGGCTGGACCGGGAAGATGACGCGCGACGTCTGCTGCAGCACGTGCAGCGTGTACACCGTCTTGGCGCGAGTCTGCAGCTCGGGACAAGGAGCTCCGGCAGATGCAGAAACCCGCCGGGTAGCTGTAGTGGAAGACAGCCCTCGAGAAAAGAAGCCTACAGCATCAGTTTGCCAACGGCTTCAACGCCCCAGTCACGAATTACTGGTGCAGCTGGCCCATCAAATGGAAGACGCCCAGTCAACGGGAGTGGACATACAACCTGCAGTAGGTTCGTCAGTGGCAGAGCCCAAGTCTCGATGTGGCTGCTCGCCAAACCATATCGCCCCATCGCCTGACAGAGTCCTCCCCTTGTAAATGGTGTTGCCTGCCTCAGATGCTTTTGGGTGCCCACTTGTGCCGAGGCACAGTTTCCAACCATGTAAAACCTAAGCAAGGCTTCAGTCAGAAAGTGAAGCCTGCCTTTGTCGTAGTCGCCGCAGCTCTCAGCTGTGTCGTCGGAATTGTGAGCGCTGGTCTCCAGCCTACAACGTGGAGTCAGACTGATGCTTATTCTACATGTGTTGTAACGGTGTGTGGCTCAGATCTGTACTTCCCGGCTTCCAGAGTCCTTTTCCCACAGCCACGGCAGCGCAACTATTACTTAGGGCCGAAAAATAGTGGTGGCACTTCAGTGCAACACGTTCCGTTCCCGTTGATGTATTGTTACTGTACCTACTATATGACTATAGGCTGAATCGTCCACAATATGTTTTAGGAATACTAATCTTTGTTTGCTGCAGCAGATGTCCCAACACACCTGCTAAAGCTTTTCGTCTATTTATTGTGGTACCTCTTCATTGCGTACTTTTCCATCTGTTTCGCTTCTCACATTCATCCATGGCATCATGATCCAAACGTGTTTCTTGTTTTTTTTTTATGGTAATCCAAGTTACGTTTTTATACCGGAATTTCGCCAATACTGCAAATTAGTGCGTTCTCATTTCCGTGTTATTATATGACGTCATAGAATTTGTTTGCCTTCACCAGTGGAATTTTTATAACTTCCTTATTTTGGCGGTCTTGATAGTTTTGCTTTAGAGATGGAACATTACGTTGACTTCATCCATTATAGTATCTTCCCAGATTTAGTGTTAAAAAGCAATTTTTCCTTCTTATTCTTCGGATCATCGCTTCCTTCTCTGCTTTACCCGTCTTTGATCAATATTCTGGTCTTCCGCGACTGTTGCTATTAGCAGGTGTCACACTGCATTTTTCCTTCATATTTCCCTGTAGTTTTCTCGTTTTTGGATTCCTTACGTTAATTTGTATAAAAGGAACCATTATAGGATCACTTTGTTGTCCGTCTGTCTGTGTGTCTGCCCAACTGTTTAAAATCCATTTTTCTCAGGAATGGGTAGACGTTGACATTTATATCACATACTAAGGATTGTAGACGCTTGACAGTGTAATACACTGACGAAAAGAAAAAAATTCTACTCCAAGAATGAGTTATGCGACATAAACGAAAGTTGGTAGGCGTGTTTCTACATTTGAAAGATTGTGTCAATGCAGATTTCACCCCAGTCGCTTAAGAGCGTCGCCAAGAGAGCCATTATGAGGGAGCAAATCAGCTTTGCTTTAAATTCACGCTTTACCGGTCGTGAGCATTAATTGCCTTTGAGAACTGACGTGCTGAGTTGATGTTAGTTATGAATGCATTTAGGGCGACAAACGCGCCATTGTCAGCACGTAACTGGGTTTGAACGAGCTCGTGTGACAGGGCTGCGAGAAGCTGGGTGTTCCTTCTCTGATATAGCAGTGTGTTGGCTAGAAGGAGAGCAGTCGAGGGCCTGCAGCCAGCCTGTCTGCGTACTAGACACACTGGACCTACACCTCGAGTTATGGTCTGGGGTGCGATTTCGTATGACAGTAGGAGCGCTATCGTGGTTATTCCACGTTTACTGACTGAAAATCAGTACGACAGTCTGGTGATTCGACCGTTATGCTGCCATTCAGGAACAGAAATCAAGAGGTGTTCTCCAACAGGTTAACTCTCGCCCACATACCACAATTGTAATCTAACATTCTCTAGAGAGTGTCGACATGTTGCCTTGGCCTGCCCGATCACCAGATCTGTTTTCGAACTACCATATATGGGACATCATCGGACGGCAAATCCAGCGTCATCTACAACCGCCATTAATAGTCCCTGTATTGCCCAATCAAGGGCAATAGACAAACTGCCATTCGGCAGTTGTACAGTTGTACAGTTGCATGCTTGCATTGAACATTCTGGCAGTTATAACAGTTCTTAACGTACCAGCAGTTCAAGTGTGCAGTGGTTTATCTTACGCTTACATTAACTTGTTATTTTGCAGTATCAATCACTTAAATATGAAGGGCTTATTTCAATAGTGGTACAAGTCCATTTCTGTTCATTCTGAGATACAGAGTCCTAAAGTTAAATGAGCGTAATATGATTTCACATTCAAAATTTTTTGATTTTTTCTGTCGCTCTACTGTGAAACCGTGCTTCTTGCCAAACCTCATGGTTCTACGCCAACGGAAGGTACCCTATAGGTTTTGATTGCTGAGTTTGCGCGCTGAAAAATCTGCAGTTGAAATACCTGAAATATTCAAGTATATGACTTCTTGCTAGAGTTGAACCTTTCTTTCTGTTTGTTTATATCATTTATTTCAGAAGCTTTATAGGCAGAAAAGTGGAGGTAATGGACTTTTACCACTGTTGAAATAAGCCCTTCATATGAGCTCGGTAGTTACGGGCGCATCAAGTTATGTGATATAAATGGTCGTGTCTTTTGGATGCAATGACTGAGACGCTTACATGTACAATGACAAAAAAAATTGCAGCATCAATAAATAATAAACATAGATAAATGCAATTTCGGGAATACTTTTGTCTAGGTGACATATGAATGGCTTATTTCAATAGTGCGACAAGTCGCGACGGTCAGTAGCAGCAGAAGACGCGTCTCACTCTCTTATCTGCGGGAGGGGCGTGGGAGCTCTATGACTGTACCCGTATCATCTTCGTACAGCGCGAAAAAATTTGTCATTTGTTATCAGAAGTGTCTGTCCGTCCGTCCGTATGTTAAGACCCTTTCTTCTCATGAACGGGTAGATGTATCAAATTGAAATTTACGTCGCATACTGAGATCTATGGTTCCTTGGCTGTGCACAACATTTAAGCTCCCACGTTTATGCAGTAAGGGCACAAGGTCGCAGGTTACTTCTACTTGGTAAACCATAGCAGAATATCATATTCGTCATTTCTCTAATGGAGTAGTAGGCTTCCATTGCTAACAAGTGGTGGAAGAGAGAAAATGTAAATGTACTTCAACATTTGTACGTAAAAACACCACGACACCCAGGGTTGACAGTACTATACAATAAGACACATTAAAACGACGAAAACTAACGTAGCCTACAACGCGGCTAGAAACAACACAACTGACCGCAGACGACCGAATGGTAGACAACCACGAATTATTCATCGTAATATCCTGCCGAGACAGTTGACGAAGCGCCGATGTAACGACTGTGCTAATATCCGCGACAAAGCGTCGCGCAGTTCTTCCTATAAACACGTGTTTATCTCTGAAAAGTATGTGTTTCCGGATCCATGCATACTGGACTTACTTTCCTTCTTTCGATGACTACTAGCAACTCTCAAAGTATTTATTTTTAACTCCTTTTATAAACTGAGAATGTTGTCTTCTTTCGCGCGACCGCTACGGTCACAGGTTCGAATCTTGCCTCGGTCATGGATGTGTGTGATGTCCTTAGGTTAGTTAGGTTTAAGTAGTTCTAAGTTCTAGAAGTTCTAGAAGTTAAGTCCCATAGTGCTCAGAGCCATTGTCGTCTTCTATGTTTTCCGACCTTAGTTTTCCGCAGTTGCACATATAGAAGTTCCACAGGTTAATCGCCCGTTTGTAGCAACTATAATAAAAGGTATACTGTAGCAAAGCAAAATACCTAAAATCATGAAGTTCAAATGGCGCTGAGCACTATGGGACTTAACATCTGAGGTCATCAGTGCCCTAGAACTTAGAACTACTTAAACCTAACTAATCTAAGCACATCACACACATCCATGACCGAGGCAGGATTCGAACCTGCGACCGCAGCAGTCGCGCGGTTCCGGACTGAAGCGACTAGAACCGCTCGGCCACCGCCGTCGCCAAAATGGTGAAGTGTAAATGTGTAGTGAAATTGCTGTGTCCAAATGCTCAGCACGGTCGTGAAAGACGGAGAAGAATACAATAAACAACAAAAAAACCTGACCACTGAAGATGCCTTAAAATAAAACGCCCATGGTCTTAACAAGACATTTATTACAGTTGCTAGGGAAGACAATTAACCTATAAAACTTAAAGCTGAAGACTATGATCTCCTCTTTATGTATGTTCTGGCTAATCTCTGGAACTACTGTAGCAATTTTACTACGGTCTTGGATAGTTTGGTAGTATACACATCGGTATTCCCCATTCTTGGGACGGGTGAACTATCTATATACCAAATTAAGTTTGTACGGAACACCCAGTGCACACTTAGCAGATTTTTGCAAAAAGTGCCACAAAATGTTGATTTCACTCATCCGCTGCTCTGACGGAATAGACTCTCGAGAACTAAACATAGTTGAAAAAGGGCGAAATACGTAAGTAATAAAAAAAGTGAGAAAAGAGAAGGTCGTGAGTTGATATGGACTTAATGGAGAGCTTGCAGTCCAGTGAGCAAAGTGACAAATAAACATCGGCCAGACTCGCGACGTCTTTTCTCGCGCGGCGCAGTCCATTACTTTGGCGCCTGCTGGTATGTGTCGGACGTACAAAGCGCGGGTAGCACGGAGAACGGGGGCGTCGGGGCGCTAAAAGCGGAGTGATGGCTCCGACCACAACAAAACGCCTGGCTGGTAGGTAGGTGAGTAGCTGCTGCTACCGCTGCCGCCGCCGCTGCTCGCGCCATTATTCATTTACCGCGCCGTGGCGGGCTGTGCGTGCCGGTACGACTACTGTGTGCTAACCTGACTGCAAGAGGGGAGGATGGAAATTTCACCTGCTCGCGTTACGACACTTTGCGTCATGGCGGGGCAATCCCGTACAATGCACGCAAGACAGTTTGTTTGTGAGACTTGACAAATAGCGTCTAATTTCAACGTAATATGGGCAGCTTTCTTTCCTTGTCGATTTCCCAAACAGTATGCTAACTAATTTTAATTTGTAGTTATGAAGCGAAAACATTATTGCCACCAACTTAGCATCATTTTGGCACATATTTGGAACGCAGTGCAGCAGCAAAACTGCGGGGCATGGATTCGATGAGATCTTGATAAGTTTCTGGAGGTATGTGATACCAAGTGTGTACGCACAGTTCACGCTACACTCGTAAGTTACGGGACGGTGATTTGTGGTCTCGGTGCTGGCATGAGATAGTGTCCCTGATGTACTCCATCGGGTTTAAATCAGGATAATCTTTCAGTCGACATCAATGTGAACTATCGTCGTCCTCAAACCACTGCAGCACGGTTCTTCCTTAAGACATGGACAGTAACCCTGCTAGAGAATGCCATCGTAGTCAAAGAAGACATCAAGCATGGAGGAACCCAGGTGGTCCACATTAATGTTCACGTAGTCCACAGCTGTTATGGTGCTTTCGAGAACTACCACAGGGCCCGTGAAAATAAAAAAAAATTCCCCATGCTCCCGTCATCCCGCGTCCGTGGCACAGTACATGTTTTGAGTAGCCGTTCGCGTGAGAGACAGCGAATCTAGACACGAACGTCGGACTGGTGTACCATGAAACATGAACCATCCCACATTGCGGTACGTTTCTATTAATCCGTGATCAAAACTCCACCATCCCTCGCTCACTGCAAACGTAACGATGTCGTTGGGTCAACTAGGGAAAATATAAGGACCTTCTGTTACGGAGCCCCATATACAATGTGCACTGAATGGCGTGTTCCGAAACACTTGTAACTACACCCGTATCTTGCTCTCTAGTCAGATCTGTCAATATTGCCTTAAGGAGTGGCAAGCCTCTGAACTCAACCTTCTGTGACGAAGTGTGAACGTCAGCACCTCGTCACCTGCTCTTGGTTTCACTGTTTCTTAACCATTCTGCTTGATGCTCACGATAGTGGCACGCCAACAACCATGTAGCTTCACCGTTTCCAAGAGTATCATTCCTAGATGTCTGGCCATAACAAATTTACCCATTCGTAAAAGTAGCTTATGTCCATGGATTTTCCAATTTGCAGTCCGTATCGTCGCTAGAATAATTACCCATCCGTTTCTGCCTTCCATATATACTTTCATTATTGACTTACGTGCCCAGTAGCGCCACCAGATGGCAGTTCATCTCGTGACAGACGGTGCTGATAATATCTCGGATAACGAATGAAGGTCACCATACATTACCTACATTACTTACCCTGTCACTATAAAACAGTGATACAGTTTCACAGGTGTTTACGGGAGCACATGAAACACTGATATTGGATATCTGTGCTTTCCGGGTCAGTGTATTAACGTTTTATGTGTGATTTGGATGACTGCTATGAGTTTTCGGACAGTGTCGGGTTATACTGGTGTTGTTACAAATGTAGCTATAGGAAAAAACACCGTGCTGACAAAAGTCATGGATTACTTCGTAATATGGTATCGAACTTCCTTTGGCCTGGCATAGTGCAGTAACTCGGTGTGGCATGGGATCAACAAGTCACTGGAACCCCCTGCAAAAATATTCAACCATGCTGTCTACATATCCATCCATAATTGCGAAAGTGTTTCCGGTACGGGATTTTTGCACGAACTAACCTCTCGATTACGTCCAATGAATGTTAGGTGGGATTAATGTTTGGCGATCGGGATGGTCAAATCATCCGCTCTAACTGTCCAGAATGCTCTGCAAACCAATCGCGAACAGTTTTGACCCAGTGACATGGCCTACTGTCGTCCATAAAAATTCCATGTTTGTTTGGCAACAAAGTCCACGAATTGCTGGAAATGGTCTGCTGTAGTTGATTACAATCTTGTCTTGACGGCCCTTACGGGAACCGTACGAAGGGACTGAAGAATATCTCTGGACTCTTTAATTAGTATCATGAAGACAAGACCATACAAGATTAGACATAATACGGCTGGCGGAAAGACATCCAAGCAGTTACACAGGCCAACGAAAAATTGTTTTTTAAAAAACTTTTTTTACTTTGATAGATATCTGAGCTGAATCCAAATCAAGCCTTAGTTTTTTTCTATTGCCCATGGTTTTCGAACAATATGCTTTTATATTATATACTATAAAAGTCCTATGCTATACGGTAAACGGGAAAATTAATGAAACACTTTGTTACAACATAAGCATGGTTTGTATTTATAGTAAGCTACTTAAAACAATGATAGATGTTAATAGAGGCTACGTTTGTCAGCTAGAATTGGTTGGTTTTTTTTCTCTTTTTTTCTTTGAAGCTTCTTGTGCAGCTTTTTCCTACGATGAGTCGCTTGCTGAACTTCTTAGTAAAGTGACCAACAGTGGTTCCCCATCATGTTGATGTTCCAGCGGCCTTGGTAGCGTTTTCCATCATTTTACTGTCCTGGTGAAAACGCCCTCATTGCTCCTCACTAACATCTCGCATATTGTCCGAGAACTAATCAAGGTGACTGTTCAAAAAGTGAACTTTCAGGCTCATAACACATTCTAAGGTTTTAAACTTCTTTAACTTTGTAGCTCTAACAGAAACATATTCAGGGCCTTTTTTATGTCCTAAGAACTTTTTAATGACTTTCTTGAATGATACCCATTCTCCTTTCTCATTTAAGATCACTGTGGATTCAAAGTTGACAGCCGGCCGATGTGGCCGAGTGGTTCTAGGCACTTCAGTCTGGAGCCGCACGACCGCTACGGTCGCAGGTTCGAATCCTGCCTCGGGCATGGATGTGTGTGACGTCCTTAGGTTAGTTAGGTTTAAGTAGGTCTACGTTCTAGGGGACTGATGACCTCAACTGTTAAGTCCTATAGTGTTCAGAACCATTTTTTTTTCAAAGTTGACATCAAAAATCGATTTTCTAATGTCAGGCCCGACAAAGACGCCTTCTTTTAGTTTACCTACAGAACATTGTGGAAACTTTTGGCAGAGATACTGAAAACATGGTCCATCTTTAGGCAAAGCCTTTACAAACTGTTTCATTAGGCCTAACTTTATATGTAGGGTGGGAGTACGTTTCTTGGATCTACAAGGTTTTCGCGTCGAATGTTCTTCTCAACAGGTTTTAAAGACTCCCTCACAGGCCAGTTCTTTCTACACCAACGTTGATTCCTAGCCCTACTGTCCCATTCACACAAGAAACATGAAAATTTGGTAAAGGCACCTCGCTGAGCAAGAAGCGTACACGTTACTTTTAGATCGCCATATATCATCCAACCATGAGCAGAATCGCCTATTTTACTCAGCACTATTTCTATATTTCCATAGCTTTCTTTCATATGTGCAGAATGTCCAACACGTATAGATGCATGTTACCATTGTGTAATAAAACATCCTTTAAACTGGTTTTGGATGAATCAATAAACAGCCTCCAGTCTTCCTTTTTGTATTGAATACCAAACTCAATTATCAGACTGGGAATGTCTTCTCGTTGAAAAAACTTGGAAAATTACTACTCTCTTTTTCTATACATGTATATGCTAGTTCCAACTGCCAAGCAATTCAGCTTTTTCTTTCGTAAAGCCCAGATCCCTAACCAAATCGTTAGGCTCGGTCTGAGTAAACAACTTGGGCTCTAGACTTTCTGTATTACAATGGAATTGATCATCATCTGGTACATCTGAATCACATTGTGCATCAGAAAATACTTGTGTTGGAATAGAATTTAAATCATCTGGTGGTTCAGGAACCGGCAAAACTACACCATGCCCTACTGGTCGGATGACGGACGCAAGGTTAGGGTAGCTTATTACCTTCTTGTTTTTCCGAATTATGACCAGTAATATCAACACTGCAAAAGTAGTAATCATCGGAACGATTTCTTGGCTCCCTCCATATAACAGGAACAGAAAATCTAAAGGCTTTTTTCTTTTTTGGACAATTTTCTCAGATCTTCAACACAGGCATAATATACCTTATGCGGCGCCTAGGACTTTTCAGGATCACCAAGTTTAGATCCAAAGTATGATAGATAAACTTTTTCACAAAGTCTCTAATGTTTCTTTGATGTTTCTTAATCACAAATTCACCACAAATATAATAAAAATTGTCAGCAGAGTTTTTACAACCACGATTACACATTGTACTGAGCACATGTACAGGAAGCGGGAAAGTGAAGGTGGGTTGACAGTGAACAACACACTATCTGTTAACACACAAATACACTCCTGGAAATTGAAATAAGAACACCGTGAATTCATTGTCCCAGGAAGGGGAAACTTTATTGACACTTTCCTGGGGTCAGATACATCACATGATCACACTGACAGAACCACAGGCACATAGACACAGGCAACAGAGCATGCACAATGTCGGCACTAGTACAGTGTATATCCACCTTTCGCAGCAATGCAGGCTGCTATTCTCCCATGGAGACGATCGTAGAGATGCTGGATGTAGTCCTGTGGAACGGCTTGCCATGCCATTTCCACCTGGCGCCTCAGTTGGACCAGCGTTCGTGCTGGACGTGCAGACCGCGTGAGACGACGCTTCATCCAGTCCCAAACATGCTCAATGGGGGACAGATCCGGAGATCTTGCTGGCCAGGGTAGTTGACGTACACCTTCTAGAGCACGTTGGGTGGCACGGGATACATGCAGACGTGCATTGTCCTGTTGGAACAGCAAGTTCCCTTGCCGGTCTAGGAATGGTATGACGATGGGTTCGATGACGGTTTGGATGTACCGTGCACTATTCAGTGTCCCCTCGACGATCACCAGTGGTGTACGGCCAGTGTAGGAGATCGCTCCCCACACCATGATGCCGGGTGTTGGCACTGTGTGCCTCGGTCGTATGCGGTCCTGATTGTGGCGCTCACCTGCACGGCGCCAAACACGCATACGACCATCATTGGCACCAAGGCAGAAGCGACTCTCATCGCTGAAGACGACACGTCTCCATTCGTCCCTCCATTCATGCCTGTCGCGACACCACTGGAGGCGGGCTGCACGATGTTGGGGCGTGAGCGGAAGACGGCCTAACGGTGTGCGGGACCGTAGCCCAGCTTCATGGAGACGGTTGCGAATGGTCCTCGCCGATACCCCAGGAGCAACAGTGTCCCTAATTTGCTGGGAAGTGGCGGTGCGGTCCCCTACGGCACTGCGTAGGATCCTACGGTCTTGGCGTGCATCCGTGCGTCGCTGCGGTCCGGTCCCAGGTCGACGGGCACGTGCACCTTCCGCCGACCACTGGCGACAACATCGATGTACTGTGGAGACCTCACGCCCCACGTGTTGAGCAATTCGGCGGTACGTCCACCCGGCCTCCCGCATGCCCACTATACGCCCTCGCTCAAAGTCCGTCAACTGCACATACGGTTCACGTCCACGCTGTCGCGGCATGCTACCAGTGTTAAAGACTGCGATGGAGCTCCGTATGCCACGGCAAACTGGCTGACACTGACGGCGGCGGTGCACAAATGCTGCGCAGCTAGCGCCATTCGACGGCCAACACCGCGGTTCCTGGTGTGTCCGCTGTGCCGTGCGTGTGATCATTGCTTGTACAGCCCTCTCGCAGTGTCCGGAGCAAGTATGGTGGGTCTGACACACCGGTGTCAATATGTTCTTTTTTCCATTTCCAGGAGTGTAGAATCGACCTTTTTCTGCCTGCAAATGTTTTCAGCTGTGCCCCCAACGCCATCTACATTCATTACACCTCCATTTTAAATTATTTTAACTATATAAAAGCTATTAGATTCTTTAAAATATCGCTTAATTTAGTAAATTTAACTGTAAAATATGAATAAATGGTGGGTGATACAGTTTCTTAAGTATAAAAGTTGGATTTCCCACCCTAAAAAACATAATAATAAGATATTTTCAGCAAAAAGTTTTTCCACGGTTGGCCCGTGTTATCCTTCGCGCGCTCCATACGTGAAAGGGGAAAAATAACCTAATTACTGGTAAAATGCTACGTACCCTCTGCCACGCTGTGTATGGATTTGAATGTAGATGTAGAAGATCAAGACAGTTAGCATTTATCTGCAAGGATTTGTCGATTCAATTTTTTCAACGTTCCCGTGAGTCAGAGGACTCTGTGACCAATTCGTGCCACACTTCTCTGTATACGTTAATATCCGCTATTAGACCTATACGATACGGGTCCCACACACTATGTCGGGGCACACAGATGATTTGTAAACAGTCTCCTTTATAGACTGACTGCAGTTTCCCCTTATCCTGGCAATGAACCGAACTCTGCCACATGCCATAACTATGATTGACCTTATACGATCACCGGATTTCATATTTCTACACATATATTTGTATGAACTGACTTATTCCAGTTGTGAATCATTTGTATTGTTGTCATGGAATACTAGGTATTATTTGATTTTTGAAGTATCTAATTTTACGTATCTGTACATTTAAACTAGGGTGTCCATTCGTCCCGTTTTTCCCAGGACAGTCCCGTTTTTTACCAAAATGTCCCGCTCTCCCGAAAGTTTTTTTGGGGACGTTCAAATGTCCCGTATTTTATGATTCCGCTTGACTAGAGCATTTTACGCTACTGTTTGTTTGACTTGCTATTAACTGTGATATTATTTACGCTAGGAAGTGTGTGATGACTTTCAGCATACCCCAAATATATACCGAACTGTCAAAAATCGCAAGTAATTTTAAACGCGCTATAGGTTACGAATAACAACGAAGATTCTTCTCTTCTAAAACTATCCACTGAATCCGTCCTATCGGTCCCGACATACTCTACACCACTGATACTTGATCTCTGGCTTTCGTCACCACACTGTTAATGTTTTGCACTGCTACAAGCATTGGAAACAATTGTAGAGATATTTCCTGCTTTGAAATCATATTTCATTTCCCTTGATAAGTGTCCTGTTATCCTTAAACAATTCTTTGATAACCCTGTGTCTATTGTTCTTCTATATTTTCTTGTTAGCCAGCTAAAACCTCTCTCCACAACAATTAAATGTACTGAGAATCAAGAAATCACAATAGTGGAAGTTTATCAAGAAATAAACAAATTATTGGGCAAATTACAATGTAGAATATCTGAAAGACTTCTCACATTCTTTGTACATGAGACTCTAAGAAAGCTGGAAGAAGAGGGTGAAATTACTGTAGAACAATTTCATATTTTTATGACTTTTGCATTGAGTATATTAAAGAATGGTGTTTACCATTTCTCACACCTTTTAAAACATTTGACTGGGTTAGTACTGAAAAGGAGCAGCTACAGTGGAAGGATATTCAGGACTGTTCTGTTTTTGTTAAAAGTATTGTACCATATTTTCCTGTTGATGAAGGCGAACTGTTAGATGAATTTTTATGTGCACAGAACATAAAAAGAAGAAGACAAAGAGAGTGTTAGTGCAACGTGGTATAAAATATTTGCTTATTTCAAAAATAAAAACATTACCATGGAAAACATGATTCATTTGGTGGAGGATTGTCTGGCAATTCTTGGGTCAAATGCTGCATTGGAACGTGTGTTTTCGTTAGTGAACTCTTTGTGGTCAGATGAAAAAAAAAAAAATAGAATGAAAGTTGAAACATTGAGGGCCTTGCTCATTGTCAAAACACACTTTAATGGGATATTGTGTACTGAATTTTATGATACAATTTCAAACGAAAATGCACTTCTTGATAAAGTACATACAATAATTGTAAAAAGTGATTTGGGATCATCTGAGGGCACGTTGTAAAGGTAAACTTGTATGTGTATTAAATTTAGCCAATACAACATTTATGTCCCCCTTTTTTTTCTTCATTGTCCCAGGTTTTTCTCTAATTTAATTTAAATGTCCCCTTTTTCAATGAAAATGAAATGGACAACCTATTTTAAACTAAGGGCAATCTTTTGAAATCTAACTGAATTCTTGTGCGGCTTTTTTTTAAACAGTACTTCAGTGTAGATAAATGCATCACCTGTGAAAAGGATGAGGGTATTGTTAATATTCTCAGCTAGATCATTAATGGACACCATGAACAGCAAGGTTCGCAATAAACTTCCCTGGCTGTGACCTGAAATTACTTCTACGTCCGTCTATGAATGAGAGATAACATGGTGCCTTCTCCTTACCAAAAAATTCTTAGTCCAGCCTCAAACTGCGCTTGATGTCCCTACTTTCAGTAACAAGCGTAGGAGTGGTACTGAGTGGAATACTTTTCGGAAGTCAACAAATTGTGCATCTACCTCACAGCGTAGATCCATAGCTTTCAGGATGTCATGTCGTAAAGCGGAACTCGCCTATCACAGGTCCGCTTCTTTCGGGATCCATGCAGGGAGACAGCCGTTCTGTTCGATATATTTCATTAAGTTTGGATTGCTTTTCAGGTAGAACGTGGATTTTGTACAGTTATTAAGTGGAATGAGAGCACTGCTTTGGACAATGTTTGGGCTAAGGACCACCGAAGTAAATAAGCAATGAAGAGCGTTACAGCAAGATAAACAACTAGAAATCGAAACTATACAAAACGAGAAAATTTCTTGTGTATATGAGTTAACGCTTATGAAGATGGTCCAATCCAGAAATACGCAAGGAGTCGACTGCAACAGACGGTTAACTGGCTTTTGCCGAAGTAATTCACGTAGTTTCAAGTACTGTTCTGGTACTGTATTAGAGAAGCTGAGAGAAATATAGGGCCATTGCATGTGCTCAAGAAGTTGTAATTTGTAAAAAGGCATGATCGTTCCTTTACCCACTGCTGAAAAAGAAAAAAAATACTGTCTTAGAAATTTTGCACACTTTGATATAAATATTAGTACTTCCAGTTCTCCCCAATGGTGATACTATTCTACAGGAAATTACCAGGAATATCATTCTGTACTAACATTATTAACCTTGTTTCAAATGTACTTAAGCTATACAATTCCTCCAAATTTAGTCTTGTTGTTGTTCCGAGTTTTGCTAGAGTCCATGCAAAATCTTACCACGATAGAATCAGTAAATAAGAAGTGAGTTTACAAAGCTTTAGGTCTATAAATTGTGCCTTTTACAAAATAAAATGCATTTCTTTTTCCTCTCCGCCTGAACAGGTTTCGACACCTATGTGTCGTTTTCTCGTGGTCTCGATTTATTTCTCGAAGCCCATTAATTGTGAGGATGGATTTATACGGGTAGGCTTGTTTTTATGCCTTTTTTGGTTTTATAATATGTTATGCTTTTCATTGCGTCATAAGTTAATCCCAAAGCTCGTTTTTGTTTGTGAAAACGTCTGATACAAGGTGAGAATGAAGTATAAAAGGTGTTAATACACTGTGGCTACAATCATCAAAGATACGAAATCTAGGAAAAACTGAAACAAATGATTATGATCGTTCCCCGATTCACAATGAGAGAAGTCGTTGATGACAGTGGCACATGAAATGGCTCATAAAATAGTTTTCGTCTGGTTATAGTATGAAACCTGTGACAGCACAATTTGTTCCAAAACTGTTGAATTTCGAACAAAAGCAAAGGCGAATGCTGTTGCTCACGAGACGCTAAATGAAGTCAATAACGATACCGAAATACTGCAACGTCTCATTACAAGATATGAGTTTACGGGAACGACGTCATAACGACTGCTCAGTCGTTCCAGTAGAAAATTTCTGGAGCGCCAAAACCGGAAAAAGCTCGATAAATGTGGTCAAATATGAACGTTATGCTCATTGTATTCTTAGATTTTAATGACGTGGTGTTCCGTGCATTCATGCCATGAAGTCGAACGACCAGTAAGGAGTACGATTAGGAAGTTTAAGCGGAATGCTCGAAGCAATTGGACAAAAAAGGCTTGGGTTTCTGGTGACCTATCTTATGACTTTACGGCAGCGGTAACACATCTGTTTGTACTTCGTTGCTTGTTCGTGAATTTTCTTTTTTCCGAAATCAGTACTCCTCATTTTCAGCAGATATGATCCAGTGTGACATTTCTCTTTTCCTAACTATAAAAGTAATCTTAAGAGCTGTCGTTTTACAAGCATAGATGAGATTAAAAATGTGTCACTGACAAAGCTAAATGCTATCCTAAAATAGTGTTCGGGTATTGGTAAAGTGCTGGCATAACTGTAAAATACATAATTGAAATCGTTTTGAATTTAATTACATTAATTTAGACGTATAACAAAAATTCATTCCCAGAAAAAAAGAATCCTGCTTATTTTATGAACACGCTTTGAACTTGTTTGTGGCGATTGATTGTCGCATTCACAAAAAGTGACGTGAGAGGTATACATGCATTTGTGATAAGGAATGAAAATTTAAACGCTGAAAAGCATCACGATCTCAAATAAAAGAAAATCGTCCCATTCAATAATAAAAATCTCTTTTTGAAAAGTAAAGATTTATTTTGCATTCTTTTGAATGAAGTATTCTTCTTCGTGTCTGTATCATTAATATATCTCTGAGCATCTCCTGTAGGTAAGTCGCCTATCATTTATCTATGGTTGCAACATTTAATTGTCACCTGATAAGCAGCGGAAAATCTATTCGGGAGTTAATGAATAGTTCTAGGACATCAAGAACGTGTTTCCTTTTTGAAGAACACGTAGGTGGTTGGGGATTGCAACGCAGTCGACGACAGTGTCATTGGAGTCAAGAGTTCTAGTGTCCATTTCAAAGGAATAATTCTGGGATTTGCATTAAGCGATTTAGGAAGAATACTGTCGACTATTTTTTAATGTTGTTCCAAGAACCAAAGGAGAATACGTTGTTGTTGTTGTGGCCTTCAGTCCTGAGACTGGTTTGATGCAGCTCTCCATACTTCTTCATTTCCCAGTACTCACTGCAACCTACATTCTTCTGTATCTGCTTAGTGTATTCGTCTCTTGGTCTCCCTCTACGATTTTTACCATCCACGCTGCCCTCCAAAGCTAAATTTGTATCCCTTGATGCCTCAGAACATGTCCTACCAACCGATCCCTTCTTCTAGCCAAGTTGTGCCACAAACTCCCCTTCTCCCTAATTCTATTCAATACCTCCTCGTTAGTTATGTGATCTACCCATCTAATCTTCAGCATTTTTCTGTAGCACAACATTTCGAAAGCTTCTATTCTCTTCTTGTTCAAAATGTTTATCGTACGTGTTTCACTTCCATACATGGCTACACTCCATACAAATACTTTCAGAAACGACTTCCTGACACTTAAATCTATACTCGATGTTAACAAATTTCTCTTCTTCAGAAACGCTTTCCTTGCCATTGCCAGTCTACATTTTATATCCTCTCTACTTCGACCATCATCAGTTATTTTGCTCCGCAAATAGCAAAACTCATTTACTACTTTAAGTATCTCATTTCCTAATGTAATTCCCACAGCATCACCCGACTTAATTCGACTACATTCCATTATCCTCGTTTTGCTTTTGTTGATGTTCATCTTATATCCTCCTTTCAAGATACTGTCTATTCCATTCAACTGCTCTTCCAAGTCCTTTGATGTCTCTGACAGAATTACAATGTCATCGGCAAACCTCAAAGTTCTTATTTCTTCTCCATGGATTTTAATACCTACTGCGAATTTTTCTTTTGTTTCCTTTACTGTTTGCTCAATATACAGATTTAATAACAACGGGTAGAGGCTACAACACTGTCTCACTCCCTTCCCAAGCACTGCATTCCTTTCATGCCCCTCGACTCTTATAACTACCAACTGGTTTCTGTACAAATTCTAAATAGCCTTTCGATCCCTGTATTTTACCCCTGCCACTTTTAGAATTTTAAAGAGAGTGATCCAGTCAACATTGTCAAAAGCTTTCTCTAAGTCTACAAATGCTAGAAACGTAGGTTTGCCTTTCCTTAATCTTTCTTCTAAGATAAGTCCTAGAGACAGTATTGCCACACGTGTCCCAGTATTTCTACGGAATCCAAACTGATCTTCCACGAGGTCGAATTCTACCAGTTTTTCCATTCGTCTGTACAGAATTCGCGTTAGTATTTTGCAGCTGTGACTTATTAAACTGATACTTCGGTAATTTTCACATCTGTCAACCCCTGCTTTCTTTGGGATTGGAATTATTATATTCATCTTGAAGTCTGAGGTATTTCGCCTGTCTCATACATCTTGCTCGCCAGATGTCAGGACTGGCTCTCCCAAGGCCGTCAGTAGTTCTAATGGAATGTTGTCTACTCCCGGGGCCTTGTTTCGACTCAGGTCTTTCAGTGCTCTGTCAAACTCTTCACGGAGTATCGTATCTCCCATTTCATCTTCATCTACATCCTCTTCCATTCCAATAATGTCCTCCAGAACATCGCCCTTGTATACTTCTTCCACCTTTCTGCTTTCCCTTCTTTGCTTAGAAATGTGTTTCCATCTGAGCTCTTGATATTCATACAAGTCATTCTCTTATCTCCAAAGGTCTCTTCAATTTTCCTGTAGGCGGTATCTATCTTACCCCTAGTGAGATAGGCCTCTACATCCTTACATTTGTCCTCTAGCCATCCCTGCTTAGCCATTTTGCACTTCCTGTCGATCTCATTTTGGAGACGTTTATATTCCTTTTTGCTAGCTTGATTGACTGCATTTTTATATTTTCTCCTTTTATCAATTAAATTCAATATTTCTTCTGTTACCCAAGGATTTCTACAAGCCCTCGTCTTTTTACCTACTTGATCCTCTGCTGCCTTCACTACTTCATCCCTCAGAGCTACTCATTCTTCTTCTACTGAATTTCTTTCCCCCATTTGTGACAATTGTTCCCTTATGCTCTCCCTGAAACTCTGTACAACCTCTGGTTTAATCAGTTTATCCAGGTTCCATCTCCTTAAATTCCCACCTTTTCGCAGTTTATTCAGTTTTAATCTAGAGTTCATAACAAATAGATTGTGGTCAGAGTCCACATCTGCCCCTGGAAATGTCTTACAATTTAAAACCTGATTCCTAAATCTCTGTCTTACCATTATATAATCTAGCTGATACCTTCTAGTATCTCCAGGATTCTTCCATGTCCACAACCTTCTTTTATGATTCTCGAACCAAGTGTTGGCTATGATTAAGTTATGCTCTGTGCAAAATTCTACCAGACGGCTCCCTCTTTCATTTCTCACCCCCAATCCATATTCACCTACTACGTTTCCTTCTCTCCTTTTTCCTACTCTATACCTTATAATATTCTAAATCTTTTCATTTCGTCCACTTTTCAGTTATACATATGATGTGGTACGAATCCAGTATGGTAATGATCTGTAAAGCTAACGTAAAAACTGTGACATAAGAAACTAGTCAGACAGTGTAATGTATCACGAAACAAAATGAAAATTGAAGCTCGACCAGCACAGAAACTTCAACACGCAAGAAATCTCTGGCAAAACATTGCTGCAAAGTACTAACTCATCAGTACATATTTTTGGCAGAGAGGGCCGGTTTATCAGAAGATGGCCATAGTGTCATCACAAGATCCCATCTTCAACGCCTCTTTAGTATCAACACCAACAACAACGTCGCTTCTATTCCTAGCTCGACCACGACCGTCAGCGATTCCATTGAGCGTTTTTTGAATATCACTTTGCCTTATGATGTTATTATTACCCATCAGTCGGTTCTAATTTGCTTCTTCAAGCTTAGAACAATAATGACCAAAGAGGCCGAACAGAACAGAATACTGTTTAAGGAAGAATAGTAGCTACGTGCGTAATTATGACGACTGATAACCAAAGTAATGTCAGCCAATAGGAACCAGTAACCCCCCACCGCTGATTCCTTGAAGAATCGAACTCCCATGTATAAAACGCCGATAAACTCTCTTCCCCCCCCCCCCCCACCACTGAGTGCTCTGATATGCTGGATGGATATAGTGCGGATAATTGGCGCACCGCGATCTACGCTGCCTGAAGATACACAGCCAGATTCGAACAGAAATCGGACACATAAAATGAAGTAATTTGTACATAATTATTTAGATAAAAGTAATACACTTTTTATTGTAAGTGACTTTAAATTAAATTTTTTTCACATAGGAGACTAATACAACCATAACAATTAAGTAAAAATTGTGTTTCGTTTGATACAAATTCATGTAAAGTTGTACGGTTACAATAAGTGAAATCTGACAGTTTTTAACAATGTGTATTAACTATCGTTGTTCGTAAGTTCATGAAACCGAAAGTTAAATATATTAATAAATAAATACTTCTAATGCTCGACTTACTGCGAGGAAAGATCGAAAACTAAGGCACAATAATTTTATTACCGTAAAGTTTAATAGGTAAACAAAAAATCACAAATGAACTTACGTCTTTTACCAACTTTTCTACGTAGTCACCAACGTTCTCAGTACATTTTCCTCATCGTGGTACCAGTTTCAAAATGACCTGCTCGCATAACTCCATTTCGTTGCCGTATAGCCATTTGTGGGCTGATGATTTCTCTTCCACGTCTATCGCAACGCTTTGGCCGGCCATGAATTTCTTCATGGGACCAAACAGATGAAATTCCGACGCTGCAAGATGCAGGACTATATGGTGGATGCTGGAGCAACTAACACCCACATTTGGCGATTTTCTCACGAATACCAGGAATATCATGGGAGCGAGTACTGTTACGAAGGGCACGACGCAACTTAACCAAGGTGTTAATGTAGGCTGCATCATTCACAGCGGTCCCCTTTTGAGCAAAGTCCACCAATAACACGCCGTATATATCCCAGAACACTGACAAGCACTTTCCTAGCAGATTGAAACATATATTCTTAATGGGGAACCAGCATCTTTCAACTCCATAGTGTAGTGGTACGTCAACGACTTATCTCCAGTGACGATTCCTTTCAGAAAGTCATGCTCTCTACGGTGTAACGCCTTAAGTGCTCCCAAAAATGTTCAAATGTGCGTGAAATCTCATGGGACTTAACTGCTAAGGTCATCAGTCCCTAAGCTTACACACTACTTAACCTAAATTATCCTAAGGACAAACACACGCACCCATGCCCGAGGGAGGACTCGAACCTCCGCCGGGACCTAAGTGCTCCCAAGTTATCATCAATGGCTCGCTCTTGTGGTTGTCTGTGAAGTTCTTACGCTCCCAGCGAGCACTAACTTCACGAAATTTCAATGTGTCATGAAGAGTTTCGTACATCGCTCCATGGGAAATATTGAACTGCTGCGATAATGTTCGTAGTTGCACACGCGGGACGATCAGAATGGCTCCGACGGTCTACGAGGTTGCCGCTGTTACCGACCGCCGGGATCGTAGCGGATCACTAAGATACACAGGGCCCTC
Source organism: Schistocerca serialis cubense (assembly GCF_023864345.2). Taxonomy (NCBI): domain Eukaryota; kingdom Metazoa; phylum Arthropoda; class Insecta; order Orthoptera; family Acrididae; genus Schistocerca; species Schistocerca serialis. Next base: position 316,602,536 of record NC_064646.1, read on the forward strand.
TTGGAAGAATGTATACCACCTGGAGATATTATTACTGTACATACAGTCGTCGGGATACTCGCCACGCATGTCCCTGTGAATTCGATTCGCCTTATGCCCTTTGGCCTCAAATATCGAACTGCACTTCGCTGCTCTTCAGAAGTTGACGACAGTAACATATACACCATGACTGTTCTGTAGTTCAGGCTTCTCTCGCTAGAGTTGCAGATGAAAACAAAATACTCTACACAGAGGAAACTTCAAACTATACCGTCGTGAAATTTCAGCATACCAGCTACAAGACCAGAGGAGCAAAAAATTGTTACGTCTTAGACTCTGATCCTCCCTCGAATGTTAAACCCTTAACGTAAGTCAGCCTTTAATTTTTTTTAAAACGTTTGCTTAATAAATGTATGAGAAACTGAAAATAAAATTTTGTGCCCTTGGAAGCCGTTAGATGGGCAACCTGCAATTGGGACAGTTGACCGTTTCCGACTTTTCGTAGTATCGATACAATACTACTATACAGCATTTGCATCCAGCAATATTAACAATTGGCTTCTAGCTGTTCCAATCGCTAAGTTGCAGACACTGGTGCCGACTGGTGATTCCCTCCCATGCTTTTAAATTCCTATAATTCCTTTTTTTTTTGTGTGCGTGTGTGAATAACTCCTCCAGTCACATAAGAGCAGATCGATGTTTCAAGACGCCTTCTTTCCTTTCGGTAAACTTTCCTAAAAAACACAAGAAAAAAATAATCTGCCCAAAGTGGAGCGGAAACAAATCTACCATTTCAATTATTATTCGGAAGATCGCCTTCTAGACATTAAACAAGACAGACTAAAAGTATGGAATGTCTCCTCTAATACTACGTATCAGAAGCTAGGAAAAACTGCTCTTACATATCTGAGTTGTGTAAGCAAATAGGCAGCTTTAGAAATACTGTCCTCAAAAGTAGGCTATCCTTCCTGCCATTAACGCAATGGAGTGGCAAACCCCCAACAAATGTTGTTTCTACAGTCTGCATAGAAAAAAGTTGTCGATTTATTTATTAATTATAATTATTGCTATAGTTATTGATTAATAAATGTGATATTAGAATTATCTGAATAAAGATTTTTACGCCTCTATGTAAATTCACCATATCGATCATCCCTTTTGTTGTTGCAGACGTGCTGTTTGCATTCCGTTGCAGAGGAGGCTTTTGTTGTGGCTGTATTGCTCGCCATGTAGCGGTGCCTGGGCCTGTCCTGAGAGACAGCGTTCCGGCCGATGTGGTGTACTTAACATCGGATTTTTCTAAAACTATTAGGCGAAGGAAATCTGATTCACTCGATAAAGAACTGATTCTTCTTTCCATTATCCATTATACTTACTGCGTTTCATAAATTAAGAAAAGCATCTCATAAACGATTCAAGATATCGAAACGAGTTTTTTTGTAAGTGTCGCAAGCAATGAGGCTCACATGTCGTTAAACAAATGCTCGAACCTTTTTCACTCAGTGAGACATGGAAGTAACTTGTCTGCAGCAATGCGTCTACCTGACGCCGGAAGCCGCATTCAGACGCCGACAGCACTGTACGAAAACCAAAGCGGCGCACCTATGCACGTCCACAGCATGTGACGCACGGCGTAGCACGATGTGTACAAACACCTATAGCAGCGACAGGATTGTTGTAACTCATCGAATTCATGATGAAATAAAAATCAACATTGATGATTTGTCGACATCATACATCTCTACGTCACATATGCGTACGACAGATACGGTTTGTAACTCAAGGTTACTTCACCTCTGTTCATAAATGGTGGTGACTGGCGGACGCTCACGCTCGGGTATGTCACCAACTCATGACAAGATGTTTTCAATTGGTGACAAGTCAGGAGACAGCGCTGGTAAGGCAGCGGTTGGTCACCCTTTGTATCGAGGAGTCTCAGGACAGCAAGGGAAACGTCACGGACACCTCAGACACCACCCAAAACACATCATAAATGTAATAGCTGCTGACCAAATTAAGGACCATACGAAACTAAGGTGCTTGTGTTGTGTTGGCCCGTATGAAGATTACGTATGGAATTTGGCAAAGTTTGTTCACTTCCGAGTCTCTGCACACAAATACGACCGTCTTGATGCTGAATACAGAACCAGGACTCGGCGGAAAAGGGGACGTGGCACCACTTTTGTGTCCAATGTCGCCATTGGGCAATCTGAAGTCAGCACTCATTTCTCTGCGGCCCCGCCAAAGAAAGCAGCAACAGCACATGGTCCTTCAGATGTTGCCGCATTGTCCGAGTTCGTACTTGTCTTGCCACAAACAATACAAGTCCGAACTGGAGGTATGTAATGTGGCTGTTCGTTCATGCGCGGCCGGATGATCAAAATGTGTGTCCCCTATGGCGCTTGTAGTTCGGGACGATGGATATTCAGCACAGTATTGTGTATGGACCTCTTATATTCACTGATTTCATATTCACGTAACAGCCGTGTTTTCACGACCGACGCTGGTATCAATATCGAGGACGGTAATCCGCATTCTAGGCCGGTCTCGGTTATGCGGCAGTCGAATTTCGAGACGTCGTGGTACTTCTTGCACAAGGCATAAAATGATTTCTTCCAAACCAACATTCAAATGTGATTTTTGATTGTGAAATCTGAGTAATGAGACTAGTAATGTCCAAGTAATTTTTCTCACAAGTGTCCAAATTGTATGCCTCTTGTACATACCCAAGTACAATATTATATCTGTCGAAAAGTTGCAAGAGTGAGACTGTTCCGCAATGTGTCACCCATTAATGGAGAGGCCCCAGTCCAATCAGGACTAGTTAATTATTTGAAAATGAATATTTCCGATCACACATTCATACAGGGGTCCAAATTGTAAGTCAAATGATCGTAATCATCGGACGACTGCTTGAATATGTAACAACTAAGAAGTCAAGTTTCAGTTATAGCATGAATTTCACTAAACCTTCCGGAGCCACCTATGTATTGCCTGGTTGTAGGACCATGTGATGGCAGGAGTAAATCAATTCTAGTAACAACTAAACAAATAGAGAAAATCGCCAGATGGCGTAAATCGGTGAAGAACAGAGCCATAGCGCTCAAATTGGCGACGCAGACATGCCAGCGTGGCAGCAAATTGCAATTTCCGTTCGAGGGACCCTTCATTGGGTGAGACAGATGGAAACCAGAAAGTACGAGATACAGGCTGTAAAGTGGATGAGGAAGAACAGCCCAGTGCACTTCTGTGAGCTCCTCTCGTGTGTGCAGACTAGTGTGAGGTCTTGCGTTGTCATACAGAGGAAGTTGGTTTGCATTTTTGTGGCGACGAACACTCTGAAGCCGATTCTTCAATTTCCTGAAAGTGTCCCAATTCGCTTCCGAGTTGCTCGTTGGACCATGTGGGAGGAAATTATACATAACAACCCCTTCAGAGTCCCAGAGACAGTCGCCATTGCTCTATCGGCTGACGATACGACATTGAACTTTTTCTTCGGGGGAGAGGTAGTGTGGCACTAATACTTGGATAACCGTGTAGATGTTCGACAAAATATGCTCTCGATTATCCTCGTAACGCGCAAACAGTTCCGCATGGATGGTCCTTCGGTGCTCTTTATGGTCTGCTGTTAGGCAGTGAAGAACACAGCTGGTACACACCTTTGTGTATCTCAAATACACCACTGGCCATTAAAATTACTACACCACGAAGATGACGTGCTACAGAAGCGAAATTCAACCGACAGGAAGAAGATGCTCTGATATGCAAATGATTAGCTTATCAGAGCATTCACACAAGGTTGGCGCCGGTGGCGACACCTACAACGTGCTGATATGAGGAAAGTTTCCAACCGATTTCTCATACACAAACAGCAGTTGATCGGCGTAGCCTGGTGAAACGTTGTTGTGATGCCTCGTGTAAGGAGGAGAAATGCGTACCATCACGTTTCCGACTTTGATAAAGGTCGGATTGTAGCCTATCGCGACTGCAGTTTATCGTATCGCGACATTGCTGCTCGCGTTGGTCGAGATCCAATGACTGTTAGCAGAATTTGGAATCGATGGGTTCAGGAGGGTAATACGGAACGCCGTGCTGGATCCCAACGGCCTCGTATCACTAGCAGTCAAGATGACAGGCATCTTATCCGATGGCTGTAACGGATCGTGCAGCCACGTCTCGATCCCTGAGTCAACAGATGGGGACGTTTGCAAGATAACAACCATCTGCACGAACAGTTCGACGACGTTTGCAGCAGCTTGGACTATCAGTTCGGAGACCATGGCTGCCGTTACCCTTGACACTGCATCACAGACAGGAGCGCCTGCGATGGTGTACTCAACGACGAACCTGGGTGCACGAATGGCAAAACGTTATTTTTTCGGATGAATCCAGGTTCTGTTTACAGCACATTCGAAGCGTGTATTCGTCATCGCCTTACTGGCGTATAACCCGGTGTGATGGTATGGGGTGCCATTGGTTACACGTCTCGGTCACCTCTTGTTCGCTTTGACGGCACTTTGAACATTGGACGTTACATTTCAGATGTGTTACGACCCGTGACTCTATTCTTCATTCGATCCCTGCGAAACCTTACATTTCAGCAGGATAATGCACGACCGCATATTGCAGGTCCTGTACGGGCCTTTCTGGATACAGAAAATGTTCGACTGCTGCCGTGGTCAGCACAATCTCCAGATCTCTCACCAACTGAAAACATCTGGTCAATGGTGGCCGAGCAACTGGCTCGTCACAATACGCCAGTCACGACTCTTGATGAACTGTGGTGTCGTGTTGAAGCTGCATGGGCAGCTGTACCTGTACACACCATCCAAGCTCTGTTTGATCAATGCACAGGCGTAAGGCCGTTATTTCGGCCAGAGGAGGTTACTCTGGGTACTGATTTCTCAGGATCTACGCACCCAAATTGCGTGAAAATGTAATCACATGTCAGTTCTAGTATAATATATTTCTCCAAAGAATACCCGTTTATCATCTGCATTTCTTCTTGGTGTAGCAATTTTAATGGCCAGTAGTGTAGTTGACTGAGTCGGCAATACCAACAAAAACGTCCAGTTGAGTATCGGATCCGTCGATCACCTCGTTTGAGAGTGTCCACACATCCCGTCATTGCAGGAGTCACAGCTGAGAGCGGCTAGCCTGCATGCTGAAGATCAGACAGCCTTGCACTTTCTTGTACCCATGATGATACACGCCTCGCCCACGAGTCACTGTGCTTTTGCACATAGCCAGGTCTCCGTTGACATCCTGCTGGCCTCAATGAGTATTAGCGGTTTTCCACCATAAGAAACTCGATGAAAAGTGTCTACCTTTAACGCACTTCCGTTACAGACGGCATTTTGAAGGCTATGTATAGCGCCGCCACCTATGGGAACTTCATGAAACCATAGTGGCTGAAGCGGGAATACTCCACAACGTCCCACAACAAATTCGGCAGTTTTTCAGGCAAAACTGGCGGAGAAATACATGTGTTGCATTACTTATGGAATGCTCCTGTCTGTTGCGTGTCTGTGGCGTTCTTCCTCTCGTTTGTTGTGTATCTTTTTCTGGAGGAAACAGCTACTGTAAGATCAATCTTAAATGCTGCCATTGTCAAAAGATCTGAGGGTGAAGTATCTCTTATCTGCTGATAGACAGGCGGAAACAGATTTTTTTTTTTTGGTCATCAGTCTACTGACTGGTTTAATGCGGCCCGCCACGAATTCCTTTCCTGTGCTAACCTCTTCATCTCAGAGTAGCACTTGCAACCTACGTCCTCAATTATTTGCTTGACGTATTCCAATCTCTGTCTTCCTTTAGAGTTTTTGCCCTCTACAGCTCCCTCTAGTACCATGGAAGTCATTCCCTCATGTCTTAGCAGATGTCCTATCATCCAGTCCATTCTCCTTATCAGTGTTTTCCACATATTCCTTTCCTCTCCGATTCTGCATAGAACCTCCTCATTCCTTACCTTATCAGTCCACCTAATTTTCAACATTCGTCTATAGCACCACATCTCAAATGCTTCGATTCTCTTATGTTCCGGTTTTTCCACAGTCAATGTTTCACTACCATTCAATGCGGTTTTCCCACAGTCAATGTTTCACTACCATACAATGCTGTACTCCAGACGTACATCCTCAGAAATTTCTTCCTCAATTTAAGGCCGGTATTTGATATTAGTAGACTTCTCTTGCCATAGCGAGTCTGCTTTTGATGTCCTTGCTCCGTCCGTCATTGGTTATTTTACTGCCTAGGTAGCAGAATTCCTTAACTTCACTGAATTCGTGACCATCAATCCTGATGTTAAGTTTCTCGCTGTTCTCATTTCTACTACTTGTCATTACCTTCGTCTTTCTCCGATATACTCTCAAACCATACGGTGTACTCATTAGACCGTTCATTCCGTTCAGCAGATCATTTAATTCTTCTTCACTTTCACTCAGGATAGCAATGTTATCAGCGAATCGTATCATTGATATCCTTTCACCTTGTATTTTAATTCCACTCCTGAACCTTTCTTTTATTTCCATCATTGATTCCTCGATGTACAGATTGAAGAGTAGGGGCGAAAGGCTACAGCCTTTTCTTACACCCTTCTTAATACGAGCACATCGTTCTTGATCGTCCACTCTTATTATTCCCTCTTGGTTATTGTACGTACTGTATATGACCCGTCTCTCCCTATAGCTTACCCCTACTTTTTTCAGAATCTCGAACAGCTTGCACCATTTTATATTGTCGAACGCTTTTTCCAGGTCGACCAAATCCTATGAAAGTGTCCTGATTTATCTTTAGCCTTGCTTCCATTATTAGCCCTAACGTCAGAATTGCCTCTCTCGTCCCTTTACTTTTCCTAAAGCCAAACTGATCGTCACCAAGCGCATTCTCAATTTTCTTTTCCATTCTTCTCTATATTATTCTTGTAAGCAGCTTCGATTCATGAGCTGTAAAGCTGATTGTGCGATAATTCTCGCACTTGTCCGCTCTTGCCGTCTTCGGAATTGTGTGGACGATGCTTTTCCGAAAGTCAGATGGTATGTCGCCAGACTCATTGAAACGTCCCCTTTGAACAATTATACATGACTGTGCTTAAACTGACACACAATATTTTGTTAGCGCAACGCAATCTGACTTTCAAAATTCCCTACAAAAGAATGGCCCTGACTAACATTAAACTATACCTTTCACAAATCACTTACCTCACAAAAATCTTCGCTGCTCAAGCTACTGCAATACAGCGAGCGCCACTACTGCCAGCTAAATAAAAGATTCAAACTATGGAAGGCACTAACTACTGATAGGGATAGTTAGCAAATGAAAGATATTAATAGAGAACAAACAATGTATTTACCTTGATATCATCATATACAAATATAGCAGTTCATGACAAATTTCAAAACTCCGCCATCTCTCTCCCCACATCCACCACTGCTGGCGGCTCACCTCCAACTGCGCAACGCTACGCGCTGTTCACATCCAGCTGCCGCTGCCCAACACTACAATGGCAGACAACAATGCAAACTAGCCACAGACTGCACACAGCACAGCCAGTGATTTTCATACAGAGGTGGCGTTACCAATAAAAAAACCTAAACAGCCTACTTACATCATATATTCTACACACCAACGTGAATAGTCGTTTTGTTGCCACTTCCCCCAATGATTTTAGAAATTCTGATGGAATGTTATCTATCCCTTCTGCCATATTTGACCGTAAGTCCTCCAAAGCTCTTTTAAATTCCGATTCTAATACTGGATCCCATATCTCTTCCAAATCGGCTCCTGTTTCTTCTTCTATCACATCCGACAAATCTTCACCCTCATAGAGGCTTTCAATGTATTCTTTCCACCTATCTGCTCTCTCCTCTGCATTTAGCAGTGGAATTCCTGTTGCACTCTTAATGTTACTACCGTTGCTTTTAATGTCACCAAAGGTTGTTTTGACATTCCTGTATGCTGAGTCTGTCCTTCCGACAATCATATCTTTTTCTATGTCTTCACATGTCTTCACATCAGATACGTCAGCTAATTGTTTGGAACTCTTATTTGGCGTCATCATTTTGATGTGCGCTACAAAGTTACTGTCCCAGAGGAAGGTCAGTACTCAGCCAGACGTGGTAAGCTGAAGTGAATGCAACAGCTGCCTGTGGAGCGGCGACAGCGCTTACAAATGCCGGTGTGGAACACGCGCCTCGGAGCAGCAGGCAGAGCAGATCCCCTTATCTCTTTGCCTACACGCGGCCCCGCCTCTGGCGACCAGAAGGCGGTGGGTGCACCCTCTTTAACCCCCCCCCCCCCGCCCTTCACCCGTTCCTCTCCTTCTCAGCGACACATGTTCCAGACACGGCGGCCACAGCTGCCGGGGTTAGCTCCAGCAGTCCGCGGCTCATCACGGGGAAACTTGCCCTACTACTGGCGAGTAGGTCAATGCTGCATCGTGAACTTTAATAAGCAGCTTAAAGCGAACGCACTGTAATATCACAGAAGGAGCTATTTACGTTTCAAATGTCAGAAGGAAAAATATACAAGTAAATATAATTTAGTGTGTCAGTTATTTATATACTGTACCACTACTAGCGCAATGAAGACCACATTAAAAACTAGCAATATTTAACAATGATTCGTTTCCCTCTATCTAAAAGACAATAGATGACCTCAACTTGTCCTGCAGCTTGGGAAAGACGTCTGTGGTTATTCTAGGGCCAGGAATCTTGCTCCAACCTTCGTACCTTACGATATCACGATTTTAATTTTTGCGACTGGCTCAAAACGCTGGTGAAATTGTAATTGAGAAATACAAAATGTGGGTATTACATTATGTGTATCCGGACACCTGGTTGGAAATGACTTAGAAGTTCGTGACGCCTTCCGTCGGTAATGCTGGAATTCAATATGGTATTGGCCCACCATTAGCCTAGGTGAAACCTTCCACACTCGCTGCCTTACGATCAGTCAGATGCTGTAAGTTTTCTTGGGGAATGGCAGTCCATTCTTCACAGAGTGCTGCACTGAGAAGTATTGATGTCGATCGCTGAGTCCTGGCACGAAGTCGGTGTACCAAAACATGTTCTATAGGATTCAGGCCAGGACTCTGTGCAGGCCAATCCGTTACTGCGACGTTACTGTCGTGTAACGACTCCGCCACGGGACGTGCATTATGAACAGGTGCTAGATAACGTTGAGAGATACAGTCGCCATCCCTGAATTGCTCCTCAACAGTGGGTGCTTAAAAATCAATGTAGGCCTGTACTATGATAGTGCCACGCAAAACAGCATGGGGTGCAAGTCCCCTCCCTGAAACACACGACCGCACCATAACACCACCGCCTCAGAATTTTACTGTTCGCACTACACACGCTGTCAGATGACGTTCATCGAGCATTCGCCATACCCACACCCTACCACCGGATCGCCACATTGTGTCCCGTGATTCGTCATTCCACGCAACGTTTTTCCACTGTTCAATCGTCCAGTGTTTACGCTCCTTGCACCAAGCGAGGTGTCGTTTGGAATTTACCGGCGTGATGTATGGCTTATGAACAGCCGCTCGGCCATAAAATTCAAGTTTTCTAATCTGCCGCCTTATTGTCATAGTACTTCTAGAGAATCCTGCAGCAGTTTAGAATTCCCGTGTGATGGTCTGGATACATTTCTGCCTCTTACACATTACGACCTTCTTGAGTGTGGAAATCTCATGTACAGACGTAAGACACAAGTGACACCCTATCACCTGACCACGTTCGAAGTCCGTGAGTTTCGCGGAGCGCCCCATTCTGCTCTCTCACGACGTCTAATGACTACCGAGGTCGGTCATATGGAGTACCTGGGTGTAGGTGGTAGCACATTGCCCCTAATATGAAAAACGTATTTTTTGGGGTGTCCGGATACTTTTGATCACATAGTAGATATAGTGTACGATTTTCAAATATGTTATTTTTAATTCATAAATTTGAAATTGTTGTACGAAGGATAGACGCAAGAATCAATTAACATGTTTTATACATCTTCAATTATCAGTCGCTACTACGCATGATGCTTTCTTTATTGGATAAAATAACTAAAAAATTGTTGTACTAACGTAAATAGGAAGGATGTAGGCAGAATGTGAAAAGTTCTCGTCATTAAAATCTTCCACGTTAATAAGCTGTGAAATAGTCATTTAATTATTAACACACGTCGTCGATAGGATTCAAGACATTTATCTTTATCCATTCGTACTTTTCTCCTGTAGATAGTAATCTGTAGCAAAGCTGTTTAGTGGATCGTTTTTTTGTACTCATACAGGCAAAGCTACATTTTATATTACATATCAGCATGACTACTCGGCAGTTCATATTTAACTTTGGTGGGGAGTTCATTGGACCACTTTCAGACTGTTCCTCGGCTGTTCTACTCGCAAACAGCGAGTAGAAAAAAGGAACACATAAATCTTTCCGTACCAGCTCTGATTTCCCTTATTTTGTTATGATGGTCGTTTCTGCTTATGTAGGTGTGGGTCAAGCGAAAGTTATGGTATTTGGATCAGACTGTTAGTGTGTGAAATTTCATGAAAGTATCTCGCCACAACGAAAAACACGTCAGTTTAAATAATTTCTACCCCAACTCGCTTGTCATATCCGTGACAGTCTCTCAGACATCTAACAGATAAAGAAAACAAGTTGTCCTCCTGTGAACTTCATCGATGTCCTTCGTGGATACCACGTTATGTTGTCGCACTTAGTCCAAAGACTGGTTTGATCAACGCTCCACGCTAGTCAATCCTAGAGGAGACTCATCATAACTCCTGTAACCTACATCCGTTTGAACCTACTTGCTGTATTCGCGGGCCGGCCGCGGTGGTCTAGCGGTTCTAGGCGCTCAGTCCGGACTGACCTGCTACGGTCGCAGGTTCGAATCCTGCCTCGGGCATGGATGTGTGTGATGTCCTTAGGTTAGTTAGGTTTAAGTAGTTCTAAGTTCTAGGGGACTGATGACCACAGATGTTAAGTCCCATAGTGCTCAGAGCCATTTGAACCATTTTGTATTCGCGGCTTCGAATCCCTCTACAGTTTTGCCACCCCCTCCCACTTTCTTACACTGCCAAACTGATAGTTCCTTAATGCCTCAGTATTTATTCTATCAACCGATTCCTTCATTTAGTCAAGTTGTGCGTAACCTTTTTTTCCAGTTAGAATCACGACCACCTCATTTATCATTCGATCTATCCATCTGATCTGTACCATTCTGCTACAGCAACACATTTCCATTCTATTCTATTCTTGCCTGTATTGCCTGTCGTCCACGTATTAAGTTCGTACAAGGTGCACTACAGACAGATACCTTCAGGAAACAATTTTCGATGTTAACAGATTCATTTTTTTCAGAAACGCTTCCCTTATTATAGCCCGTCGACATTTTTTATCATCTGTACTTCGGCCATCACCAGTTACTTTGCTGTCCGAATACACTGCTCTGCAGAACTTAAGGACGAGCTAGACAAAGTGACATAACGTATTTCTACGGAAACGAATAAAGGTGCGGGAACATGGTGCTAAGTGTATCCCAGTCTTGCAGACAAAGTCGGACGCCACATGGGGTGAGGTCAGCGTGACTGGCTGGCTGGCCCAGCAACACGAAGCAGTTGAAGGAACGAGAAAAGACAGCGTGTCATTCGGCGAGTCGTTACGGTACACTGTGATAGTGTTCTTCATTACAACATGGCGCGGAGACAACGTTTGGATGTGCATCTCCATATTTTAGCGGCGCAATAATTGTTCCATAAAATTTGGGTGTACTGCCTCCTAAATTTCACTTCTAGCATTTCGTCTGTATATCGCCCAGCCATCTTCAGAGTGAACCGAGGTCACTGACGCTCCATCACTTGCTCCGTGGCGAAGCAAGTTATGGAGCGTCAGTCACCAAGGCTCACTCTGAAAATGGCTGGGCGGTATACAGACGAAATATTAGAAGAAGTGAAATTTATACAGCTGCACGCGGAAATTTTATGGAAGAGCATTTGGATGACTTCATATGGGACAGAAATTTGGAGAAACCAGAAGAATGACAAAGTGTGACAAGTGTAGACCAGGAATTTGGTACTGCTCACAGCATTGTTTCACGCACTGGGGCAGCTATCGGAACTACTGGTACTGCTGCCAAGGAGAGGAGATGGCCGACCAATGTCAATTTCAGTATCAGATGGTCGCTACATTGTGCAATAGGCAAGAAGGGACCAGGAACAAACAGCTGGTGCATTTGCAACCACTTTTAATATGACTGACGCTGCACAGTGGCATGGTGACTATATTAGGGTGGTCTTCTTCCCGACGACCAGTCACTCGTTGACACCTGAAAATCGGGGACACCGTTTGCGATGGTGCCAAGAGCATAGAGTTTGGACCAAAGACGAGTGGTGTCCCGTGTTCTATTCAGATGAGAACAGATGCAGCCTGAGTGGCGATTCTTGACGTACCCTCATATGGAAAGAGGTGGAAATACATATTGCATCCACGATCATTATCGAATATGACTATTTAGTGATCCAGCTGCTATGGTGCGGGGAGACGTAATAATGTACGGGTTTTCTGACCGTCTTGTCTTTTAACCTGGTACACTCAACGGACAAAGTTATGTTGAGACTGTACTTTTTCCCAATGTCTTTCTTGTCAGTGGTGTGATCTCTCCTGACTTCATTTCTTGACTGCCAATGCGAGACCGTATCAAATAGTAGAGGTGGAGGAGCTTTTGTAACCTGAGGGTATTATACGATTCGATCAGTACATCCCACTAAAATCCCATCGGGCACGTGTGGCGTGCGCTAGGAAGAAGTATTACAGCACGTTGTTTTGTAGGACGGGCGACCACAGCCAAACTTCGACATTTATTTTAAAGAAAATTCCGCAATGGCTGTGTGAATGATTTTTATTAAATCTGCGACCAGTTTCGTACCACTTATCGGTGCATCCTCAGGCATTCTGTACAAAAAATAATATAATAAGAGCTAATATAAACTATTGGATCCCCCAATTCAGAGATGTAAATTAAACTTTAAATAGCCAGTTTTTTGAATGAAACAAGAAAGTACTCACATACGCTATTTATAACATAGTAACGTTGAACATTCCCCTGTAGCCACTCCCCACCATTCACGTCCAATATAGCGTCATCTGGTGAAAGCAGTCGTTAAAATTTAAAAATCTTTTTTAAAATTTTTTAAATGATGGGAGCGGCAATGTCCTAGAAAATAAAAAAAATACGATGCTGATACAACTCCCCTAAACACGAACGGCGAAGAGCGGAACATTAGTATGAAAAAAGAGCGGAATCAGGGCCATGTAAACATATCAGAACATACCGTGCAAGTTGAGAGGATCCGCGCGACAGCGGACACGGCCTGACTGACTGGCCGAAACCCGGAAAGCGCTCACGCAGTGGCGCGAGAATCGCCAGAGGCCGGATGACGTGACATGTACAAGGTGTAAAGAGGGGGGGGGGGGGTACTGAAGACTTGATAAACAACATCCACGTGCCCTAACGACGCTTCAGTAGTCGTCAGCTGCGCAGGTGGAGGAATTCCCGGCTCTACCAAAAGAACCTCCTACCAACTTCGTGATCAGCATGAGAACATGTTGCAAATAATAGATTTGTGTCCGTTGTGATCACACATGCTATTAAGACCATGACCCGCCTATTGTAATTTACAGGAGACCATCATGGGTAGTGGAGATTTCAGTGAAATTACTGTATTTGAATAAAAGTGTCAGTTTTCCTTGTCTCGTTGCGTATTTGTTTCAGTTACTATCCGTACTGTACTATACCGTACTGCGCCATAACAAGTATTTCTATGTATGGACAAAGTTCATCAAGCTATTTTTCTGGGCAGTGACACATCATGCGGGGTTTACTTTCGTCCCTACGTTGTGCGCACCAATGTAGCAAATGTCGGCAACTACGTTTAGTGTCTCATGTGCTAATAGTATCTCCGTAGAATCGTGCTATGTAATCCGATTACATTTAGTTGTACCTGTTTTACTTTTCTAGGTGCTTATCTTAGAACCTCTCTTCAAAACGCTATCCATCCCATTCATCTGCCCTTTCACGCCCTTGTGTCTCTGACACGATTACAGTGTCATCTGCTAACCTCAATTTTTTATTTTTCTCGGTGACTGGAATTCCTCTTCCATATTTGCCCTTCTTTTCCTCTACTACTTGCTCAAAGAATAGACGAACATTTCCATCCATGGCTTTCATTTAATGTCCTTCGACTCTTATAACTGCAAGCTGGTTTCTTTATAAGATGTAAATAAATTTTTGCTTCCTGAATTCTACCCTTGCTGCTTACAAAATTTCAAAGAATGTAGTCCTCTTAAGTCAAAAACGTTGTCTAAATACACAAATACGAGGGGCGTTCAGTAAGTAGGCAAGCAATTTTTTTCTGAAATCATGTTTTCTTTATTCAGGATTGCAATACACCATATCATTCCCCATCCTATTCCATATCCTTTTGGCTACATAACCCTATTTTCCAACACATTCACCGCGGCGGCTTTTCGCCGCCTTACTGGCAGGGCCTGTATGCCCGCAGATACCACTCTGATGTCGGAGCCAACGTCTTCCTGCATCAATAACCTCCGCATTATCCACGTACTACTTCACAAGCAGTGAATCCTTCGTTGGGCTAAACTGATGAAAGTCTGAAGGTGCGAGATCCGGACTGTGGGTTGGATAAGGAATAACAGTCCAATGAAGATTTGTGAGCTCCTCCCAGGTGCGTGGATTTGTGTGAGGCCTTGCGTTGTCAAGCAGAAGGAGACATTCGTTTGCATTTTTATGGCGACGAACACACTGAAGTCATTTCTTCAGTTTTCGGACAGCACAATACACTTCGGAGTTGATTGTTCCACTATGATGGAGGACTTCAAACCACGACTTTACCGACTGAGGAAGTGGTTTTGAACTTTTCCTTCGGAGGCGAGGAAGTGTGGCGCAACTTCATTGATTGGCATTTGGTTTCCGGTTCGAAGTGATGAACCCGTGTTTAATTGCCCGTGACGACGTTCGACGAAAAGTTGTAACGATTGGCGTCGTAACGTGAAAATAATTCCGCACAAATGGTCCTTCGTTGGTCTTCTGTTAAGAGGCGTGGAACCCCAGCGGACACACATCTGTCTGGTGAGTGAGTGAGTCACCGCTGCCAAAAGAGACCTCCAGTTGAGCATCGGATCCGTCGATCACCTCGAATGAGAGTGTAGACATGTTGCAGCATTGCAGGAGTCACAGCTGAGTGCGGCCAGTCTGCATGCTGGAGATCTGACGACCAGTGCGATCTTGTAGCGATGACGACACACGCCTCGCCCTCGAATCACCGTGCTTGTGTACATTGCCAGATCTTCGTAGACATTCTAAAAGTGACTATGAATATCTGAGATGCTCTGGTTTTGCGCTAAAAGAAACTCAGTGAAAGCTCCGTGCTTGGAACGCACTTCCACTACAGGTGCCTTACGTATAGCATCGCCAGCTATCAGAACTTTAAGATACTATAGGGGTTCAAGCGGGAATATTCCACGATGTCCCACAGCCAGGTGCGCAGACGTGGGTGAGGCAAATGTGATTGCATTACTTATTGCACGCCCCTCGTATCATAAATCTAAGTGTGCCTTTCTTTAGCCTATCACCTAAGAATAGTCGTAGGGTCGTTATTGCCTCGTGTGTTTCTATATTTCTCCGGAACGAAAACTGATCGTGTCAGAGGTCCGTTCCTACCACTACTTCAATAAATATTTGACTAATCCGTGACAGTACTTTGAAAACATGACTTGTTACACTGATAGTTCGGTAGCATTCATACCCGTCATACAGCATCAGCATTATTTGGAATTATAATTATTACATTTCTCTTAAGGTCTGAGAGTATTTCTCCTTTTTCATATGTATTGCACACCAGGTGGAACTGTTTTTTCATAGTTGGCTGTCCCATAGACCTCAATAATTCAGATTTAAAGTCGCCTTCGACGGCAGTCTTGTTTCGACTTAGGTTTATGAATGCTCTGTCAAATACTTAGTGCAGTATCAAATGGCTCAGATGACTCGGAGCACTATGGGACTTCACTTCTGAGGTCATCAGTCCCCTAGAACTTAGAACTACTTAAACCTAACTAACCTAAGGACATCACACACATCCATGCCCGAGGCAGGATTCGAACCTAAGGACATCACACAAATTCATGCCCGAGGCAGGATTCGAACCTGCGCAGTATCAAAACTCCCATAAAATCTTCATTTTTCTTCATCTTACCTTTCTATACCATTGTCTTCAGTTTCATTTCCTTCGCACAGCCCTTCAATATATTTACAGAAACTGTGACTAAACTCGTCGCAGCAGGTCCCCGGTAGGAAAGCCGAGCAGAAACATACCGTACTGCGACTCCCACCAGGCTGCATACAACGTGACTATTCTAAGTCTCGGGAAAAGTTCTTAATTTTGAATGAAAGGTGGAAACACTGGCAAAACTTCAGTATATTTTGAAGTCGAGAATTACGTGTTCACTGCCAAGCCCGTGCTAATCCTAACACAGTCATGCACAAACCCTTTCATTCACGTTAGAAAGTTTATGGTAACGTTTCCCAAAATCTGAGCAGCTAGTAAATACGGATTGTTCTTAAATGAAAACGCTCGCCATATTATTAAGTTTATTGGTGTCTAATGCACTCTGGTTTTGGTGACAGATCTGCTCAATATGCCACGCGGAATTAGTCTTTTCTCATACACAAAGTTACTTAAAAAATCCGTACTTTCTAAACAACACACCAGAATAAATATGCCATCACTTTAAAGCACTTTTTAGGCATGTAGCACAGCTAAAAGCGGCGAACTATAACTTCCTTTGTAGCTCAAACTATAAACGAGCGTACCATTGAAAGGCTGGGCTCCGACTACTTACACTGCAGTAAGCATTCCCCATCTCCAAGACAAAAGACGCACGAAGAATACTCCGTTCTGATTGGTCAGTTTCCTTTAAGGCCAGTAGAAAAATATTCTCCCGCGTTAGTCCACAATTTTCATGTCTAACCAATCAACAAATAACATACTTCACGTTATTAACTATTTTCATTTGCACTCGAATTAGCTTTCCTTTTACCATGAACTTACTTAACATATTATGATACAAAATTCACCGTCCTCTGCATTCACACCGTCTTAAAAGTTTCTCACGCTAGTTCGTACAGCGTTTGTCAGTATAACAGAGATCTACGTATTTACTTTATACCACATTCATGCATCATTCACACTATGAAAAACATATAAAAACCTGTACAAACATAAATAAACAAAAGAAGCCTCCAAGAAATAAACAGAAAAATTCACAAAAACATTCTCCTGACCTGTTTCTTGAATGTCTCTGTCCGCTACTGTACTCTGGTGGATGAAAATTAGAACTACGTACTCCACCGAACCCGCTTCAGACCATCTGTTACTGTGCACGCATGAGTCATTCTCCTGATACACAGGCTCCACACAGGAGCGATATAAAGGCGCCAGCCTCAAGCTTTCCCTTCTTAACTTAGTACGCTTGTCATCTGACCTCTTGACGTCATATAGGCGCTTCTCTTTTCTCCAAAGGTCTCTTTAATTTTCGCTGTAGGCGGAATTTCTCTTTCCGGTAGTCGTGCATGCTTCTACTGCCTTACATTTGGCCTCTAGCTGTTCCGGCTTAGTCATTTTGTATTTTGTGGTAATCAGGTCTTTAAGACTTCTGTATTTCTTTTTGGGCTATGGCCTCAAATTATTTCGACTTAGAACGAATTAACATGTCTCTGAGATTTGGATAAGTTATATTCAACTGTCAAAAATCCACACAAGATTTCTTTGAAATACACATAAGTTTACAAATGTTTATATCGGTCAAGAAGAAACAAGTTAGAAGAAATTAATGAGTGTTTTATATATTATCCACAACTTACATGAAACGTCATTCTCTTGGAATCCTAAGGGCCCTTGGATTTATAACTCTATTGAATCTCTTACTTCCTTCACTGTACGGTTATGCTTGTTGTTAATTTATAGCGGAAGTTAAGCGTTTAATGCTCACGAGCTATTCTGCTCATCTGTGGCCACACTATATATCACCATTCAGCTACACACTCTGTTATTAACTGGCGTGTGTCCATATTCAGTTGAATGCAATTAAATCTGCCCCTGAAATACAATGAAAGAGCTTTCATCAATGATTGCACTTTTATTCAGATCCTCGCACTACACACGTATTGTTTGATTGATATATAAACACAAGGGATCCAATTCTGCTGCTGCTTCAACGTGACAGACAACTGAATTCCTATGATGTTAGTGCCACGTAAATGATCATTGGAGGAAAACGGAAATTATATGAAAGGTTCAAATGGTTCAAAGGGCTCTGATCACTATGCGACTTAACTTCTGAGGTCATCACTCGCCTAGAACTTAGAACTAATTATACCTAACTAACCTAGGGACATCACACACATCCATGCCCGAAGCAGGATTCGAACCTGCGACCGTAGTTATATGAAAGTTTTATACTTCAATGCCCCATTGCAAACAATAACAACTAGTCTATACAGCGCGGCATATGCAGAGGATAAAAACAAGGATAATATAAGAAGTGAATAACTCACACGGCATTGTACTTGAGGCAATAATATGGAAATGGAAGAGGACGTAGATGAAGATGAAATAGGCGATATGATACTGCGTGACGAGTTTGCGAGAGCACTGAAAGACATAAGTCGAAACAAGGCCCCGGGGCCTAATGGAACATTCCATTAGAAGTGCTGCTAGATTTGGGAGAGCCAACCCTGACACAACTCTACCAACTGGTGAGCAAGATGTATGAGATAGGGGAAATACCCTCAGACGTCAAGATGAATACAATAATTCCAATCCCAAAGAAAGCTTCTGATGAGAGATGTGAAAATTACCGAACCATCAGTTTAACAAGGCACGGCTGCAAAATACTACTACGATTTCTTTACAGACGAATGGAAAAACTAGTAGAAGGCAACCTCGGGGAAGATCAGTTTGGATTCCGTAGAAATGTTGGAACTCGTGATGCAATACTGACCCTATGACTTATCTTACAATATAGATTAAGGAATGGCAAACCTGCGTTTCTAGCATTTGTAGACAATGTTGAGTAGAATACTCTCTTTCAAATTCTGAAGGTGTCAGGGGTAAAACACAGGGAGCGAAAGGCTATTAACAATATGTACAGAAACCAGATGGGAGTTATAAGAGTCGAGGAGCATGAAGGGGAAGCAGTGGTTGGAAGGGAGTGAGACAGGGTTGTAGCCGGTCTCAGTTGTTAGTCAACCTGTACATTGAGCAAGGAGTAAAGCCAACTAAAGAAAAATTCGGAGTAGGAATTAAAATCCATGGAGAATAAATAAAAACTTCGAGTTTGGCCGACGACATCGTAATTCTGTCAGAGGCAGCAAAGGACTTGGAAGAGCAGTTGAACGGAATGCACGGTGTCTTGAAAGAGGATATCAGATGAACTTCAACAAAAGCAAAACGTGGATAACGGAATGTAGTCGAATAAAATAAGGTGATTCTGAGGGAATTAGATTAGGAAATGACAAACTTAAAGTAGTAAAAGAGTTTTGCTATAGGGGAAACAAAATAATTGATGACGGTCGAAGTATGGAGGATATAAAATGTAGACAGGCAATGGCAAGGAAAACGTTTCTGAAGAAGTGAAATTTGTTAACATCGAGTATAGGTTCAAGAGTCAGGAACTCTTTTCTGAGAGTATTTGTATGGAGTGAAGCATGTAGAGCTGCAAAAACCAGTCCCTGGACTGGAGACCACAACACCAAGTCACACGGTAACGACTGCAAAAGTTAGTTGAAACTTTTTGTATAGGAAACAAATGTCATTGTTCCGCATTAAAGTAAACTAACAGCCACTGACTTATCATTTTAGAATACCGGTATCTAATTAGGTGGGAGATGGTTTCCGTTTAACATCTCTGCAGCGATCATTCCACAAAAGGTTTGTAGTTCTGTTATCTTGTCTCTTTTTTATGTTGATGCGACTGTAATACACTATCTAAGTTTGGTTATATGTTCATTGCTGGTAATATTTTTCTTTGACTTCACTTTTTTTTAACATTACAGTAAATCTCTCTCATATTTCCCTCTTCTAAATGTTATGGAGTCTTCATAAAAGGATGGAGATGTCATAAGCTCCCTGACCACTTATATTTTGCTTTTCTGTTAGGTCTTTGTTTCACATTATCTTCCAGTTAACTGACGTTTGTATTGTCTTTAGAGCACTGGTGAAATTATGCGTTGGAAGTGTCAGCGGAGTGCGAGTACAAAAATCAGTTTCAGGCAATCTTCTTGGGATAGCAGAAGAAACACACAAAAAAGTCGCCCAGCATATTATGCCTAATACAACTGTGTGCCGTTTCCGAAGGTTAATCTTGAAATCTCTACCACTATCCTTCATCTTAATTCTAGATACATGTTTGAAGTAGAATTAAAATTGTTCTTTTCAGTACAACGTCCATATTATCGTCAGTAATATTGCTCTGAGATGGAGAATAGTTTTCAGTTTTATGACTTAGGATTAGAACAGAACTCATCGGGTAGAATACTAGGCACACTCTTAATAAAGCCCTTCAGATGGTGTAGAACTCGTAATTGGCAGTCATTTGGCCTTTTGGCATTCCAACGTTGACGTAAATCATGGCGGCGAAGTGGCGTGTACGTACCGGCCAGTTGTATGGAATCAACGCAGTGAAGTAGATCTATGTGGACCTGGCTCAGTGGCAGAAAGGTGCTACAGTGTTTGGAAATGACCCAGAGTACATCGTCAATGAAGGTATCCGATTCGTTACTGTATTAAGGCTGACCGTCCAACATGTTTATATGGGCTGGAGTACCATTCGGAGTCACGTAGCCCAGCACAAGAGCAGTAGTCGTAAAAAAATCCTTGCCGATGTGAATCTGAGACGAGTGTCAAGCCTTGTCAATAATAATCGGTTTTCAATCTGACAGAAATGCCTGTACGTCATCGACGGGCCAGGAAGCAAGCACTCAAGACGGCCAGCGATCGAAGTGCCAGACCAAACTCCACAACGCATATTGATACTACAGGCATTTCCGAGGACTCTCTGCAATCTGCAGCGACTTATGGGAGACGCTCCTGAATATCACGCTCTTCCGCAGTACTGCAGCACCTTCGCACTGAGGTCAATATAGTGTCGACCATGCAAGAGCTCACGCCCAGTTCGTGACCTCAGCTACAACAGTCAACAGCATAGTCTAGGACTAACGAGCAGCTAAAGTTTCGGATGAGCGTGTGCTGTTGTAAACGTCGAACACTGTGCCTTGAAAGAACAGTTTATTACTTAGATCATCACCTGACGCTCTCATAATCAATGGTAGTTGTAAATTATCTAATACTCCTGCGACAAAGCGGAGCTAAGTAAATCTTTTATCCATTAATGTAATAAAGTGAAGTAATATTTAATGCGTACTGATTGGATGGCCTTTTACCTGAGATATCACTAACACGTCTGAGAAGGGTCACATGATATTCAAAGTCAGAGGAAAAGCCTCCCCTCCACAAAAAACGAATGGCAACATCTGCAGAACTGCATTACGATAAATTTGCAATCGATAACTCCTATACAGTTTGAGAAATTCCAGCGCGTTCTTAAGTTATGGATGGTTTATGAGGGAATATATGCCCTACAGGAAATACAACAGGTTGCAGAGTGCTCAAAACAGTAATTCACCCTTATCATTAACTGACGGTCGCCATAAGAATACTGCATTCAAGCTGTAACTTTTTTTAATATAAGTCTGTTTGCAGTGAACAATAGAGATGGGTAAACGAATAAATCATAAGTGATATGTACTGGAGGATATACTAAGCAAATATTCTGGTAACAAATACGCATTGCTGGGTTGCATTAACGAGAAATAACAATTCGTCTCACCTTTTGTTTGTTGTAGTCTTCAGCTTGAAAACAGTGTTGATACAGCGCTCCCCATTAGTCTATTCTGTGTAAACGTCTTCTATTCTGTGAAACCACTGCATTCTACATCAATCCGGATCTACTTACCGTTGTTGAGCCTTGGTCTCCCTCTCTAAAATTTTGCCTCTGTTCCCAAACTGACGAGTCACTGATGTCTCATAACATGTCCAGTCAACCATTTCATTATTTTTGACAAGTTGTGCCATAATATCCTTCTTCTTCTCAGTTAGATTGGGCACATCTCCACTAGCTACACGATCTACATATTTGTACTTCAGTACTCTTCTTTAGCACCATATTTCGAAAGCATTAATTTCCTTCATGACAGAACTGTTTATCGTCCACGTTTCACTTAGATATAAAGCTACACCTCACACACATACCTGCATAAAATACTACATTTCTTGCTATTACTAGCCTGCATTTTATATCCTCTCAGCTTCGCCGTCTCAACTAATGCTTCTCTTTCAAGTCCTTGAACTCTTACAACTGCACTCTAGTTTGTAGACAGTCTTATGTCACTGTGTTTTATTCCTGTACTTTTAGAGCTTCAAAGAGCGTATTTTAGTCAAGATTGTCAAAAGCTTTCTTTAGATCTACAAAAGCTATAAACACAGATTGGCCTCTCTTCAGTCTATCTACTAAGAGAAGTGGTAGATTCAGTATTGCCACTTGTGTTGAGATATTTCATACGAATCTAAGATTGTGATCATGTTAGCTTGTTTAGTCTCTCCCCTCTAAATATTCCTTCCGCCTTCCGGCCTTCTCTTCTTTGCTTAGTTCTGGGTTAACATTCATATAGTTTCTTCTCTTTGCCCAAAGATTTTCTTTTTAATTCAACTATGACATCTATATTCGTCAAGTGCAAAATGCGAAAGCAACAATCTCTAGAACGAAAATTCAGGACTGATTCAAATGTTTCAAATGGCTCTGAGCACGTTGCGACTACATTTCTGAGGTCATCAGTCGCCTAGAACTTAGAACTAATTAAACCTAACTAACCTAAGGACATCACAGACATCTATGCCCGCGGTTCCAGACCGTAACGCATAGAACCGCTCGGCCAGTTCGTTTGATATTTTCGCGCGAAGTGGAAGCGGTATGCGGTGTGTGTTTCAAGTTATAATGTTTGGGATTCTAATCATTGTTGTTCGAGATAGTTGTGTGCATCTACATCTATACACTGCAGACCACTGTGATGTATATGGCGGAGGGTAGAGTTTAGAAACGAGCCTCATACACTTCCTTTAAACCGGGCAGAGAGTCCTATGACGTCATCTCCGAAATCGCCGACTCCGTGTGCTCGTAGAATTGAGCCGTGAGTCTGCACCGGTGTCCGGTCGTCACTTGCGTGCCTTATTGAGTGCAAGTGGCCTCAACTCTCTCAGAAAGAAGTACGAATACACAAGTTCTCAAGTATAACAGCGGAACCACGGCGTTCCTGCTACATCCGCAACCTTTTGTCAGAAATTTCGGTCAATATACTGTAAATTACTGTTCATTAATTTCACACCATCGCGATTTCCGCCTTATAGCCATTCTCAAGTGCCAACTGAAATATCGCAAAATGTCCCACCTGCCTGAATTGCATAGCAACCATTAGGGACGACGATAAATACATAACAATATGATGACTGATCGATTAGAAGTGAATATTGTTCTGTTTACAGATACATTTATATAAGTGTATATTGTCCGCTTGCTTATCTGAGAGGTAACGTGTTTGCCTACCATCCAGCGTGTACGGGTTTGAGTAAATACAGTGGGAGGTTTTCTCTTCTACTGGACTGGATACAGTGTTTTCCACGCCATCACTCCATCATCACCGATACGCAACGTGCAGTCACGTGAAATAAGACTTGCAACTCGGCGGCCGAACTTCCACAGATGGGCCTACCAGCCGTCAATGCCACACGATCATTTCGATATATATATATATATATATATATATATATATATATATATATATATATATATATATATATATATATATATATATATATAGGGTGGTTCATTGATAGTGACCGGGCCAAATGTCTCAAGAAATAAGCGTCAAATGAAAAAACTACAAAGGACGAAACTTGTCTAGCTTGAAGGGGGAAACCACATGGCGCTATGGTTGGCCCGCTAGATGGCGCTGCAATAGGTCTAACAGATATCTACTGCGTTTTTTTTAAATTGGAACCCCCATTTTTATTACATATTCGTGCAGTATGTAAAGAAATTTGAATGTTTTAGTTGGACCACTTTTTACGCTTTCTGATAGATGGCGCTGTAATTGTCACAAACACATGGCTCACAATTTTAGACGAACAGTTGGTAACAGGTAGGTTTTTTAAATTAAAATTCAGAACATAGGTACGTTTGAGCATTTTATTTCTGTTGTTCCAATGTGATACATGTGCCTTTGTGAACTTATCATTTCTGAGAACGCATGCTGTTAGAGTGTGATTACCTGTAAATACTAAATTAATGCAATAAATGCTCAAAATGATGTCCGTCAGCCTCAATGCATTTGGCAATACGTGTAACGACATTCCTCTCAACAGCGAGTAGTTCGCCTTCCGTAATGTTCGCACATGCATTGACAATGCACTGACGCATGTTATCAGACGATGTCGGCGGATCGCGATAGCAAATATCCTTCAACTTTTTCTACAGAAAGAAATCCGGGGACGTCAGATCCGGTGAACGTGCGGGCCATGCTATGGTGCTTCGACGACCAATCCACGTGTCATGAAATATGCTATTCAATACCGCTTCAACCACACGCGAGCTATGTGCCGGTCAGCCATCATGATGGAAGTACATCGCCATTCTGTCATGCAGTGAAACATCTTGTAGTAACATCGGTAGAACATTACGCAGGAAATCAGCATACACTGCACCATTTAGATTGCCATCGATAAAATGCCGGCCAATTATCCTTCCTCCCATAATCCCGCACCATACATTAACCCGCCAAGGTCGCTGATGTTCCACTTGTCGCAGCCATCGTGGATTTTCCGTTGCCCAATAGTGCATATTATGCCGGTTTACATTACCCCTCTTGGTGAATGACGCTTCGTCGCGTGCAAAAAATCTGTCATCGTCCCGTAATTTCTATCGTGCCTAGTGGCAGAACTGTACACGACGTTCAAAGTCGTCACCATGCAATTCCTGGTGCATAGAAATATGGTACGGGTGCAATCGATGTTGTTGTAGCATTCTCAGCACCGATGTTTTTGAGATTCCCTATTATCGCGAAATTTGTCTGCTACTGATGTGCGGATTAGCCGCGACAGCAGCTAAAACACCTACTTGGGTATCACTTCTTGGAGGTCGTGATTGACGTTTCACATGTGGCTGAACACTTCCTGTTTCCTTAAATAACGTAACTATCCGGCGAACGGTCCGGACACTTGGATGATGTCGTCCAGGATACCGAGCAGCATACATAACACACGCCCGTTGGGCATTTTGATCACAACAGCCATGCATCAACACGATATCGACCTTTACCACAATTATGAAACGGTCCATTTTAACACGGGTAATGTATCACGAAGCAAATACCGTCCGCACTGGCGGAATGTTACGTGATACCACGCACTTATTCGTTTGTGACTATTACAGCGCCATCTGTCACAAAGTGAAAAAAGTAGTCCAACTAAAACATTCACATTTCTTCACGTACTACACGAATATGTAATAAAAATGGGGGTACCTGTTTAAAAAAACGCGGTTGATATCCGTCTAGCGGGCCACCATAGCGCCATCTGGTTTCCCCCTTGATGCTATACAAGTTTCATTCTTTGTAGTTATTTCGTTTGATGCTTATTTCGTTAGATATTTGGCCCGGTCACGATCAGTGGACCACTCTCTCTCTCTCTCTCTCTCTCCATCTATATATATATATATATATATATATATATATATATATATATATATATATATATATATATAACTCGCCAGTTATATATATATATATACTGAGCCAAAGAAACTGGTATACTTACCTAATATCGTATAGCATCCCCGTGGCACGCAGGAGTGCCGCAACACGACTTGGTATGGACTTGACTAATCGACTAATGTCTGAAGTAGTGGTGAAGTGATGTGTCACCTTGAATCCTGTATGGCTGTTCATAAATCCGTAGAGTACTAGGGGGTTATGATCTCTTCCGAATAGCACGTTGCAAGGCATCCCAGATATGCTCAATAATGTTTCTGTCTGGGGACTCTGACGGCCAGCGTAAGTGTTTAAACTCAGAAGAGTGTTCCTGAAGCCACTCTGTTGGACGTGTAGGGTGTCACATTGTCCTACTGGAATTGCCCTAGACCGTCGGAATGCACAATGGACCTGAACGGATGCAGGTGATCAGACAGGATGCTTACGAACGTGTCACCTGTCAGTCGGATCTAGCCGCATCAGGAGTCCCATATCACTTCCACTGCACACACACCACACCATTACAGAGCATCCACCAGCTTCAACAGTCCCCTTGCTGACATGCAGGGTCCTTGAAATCATGTAGCAGTCTCCATATCCGTACACGTCAATCTGCTCGATACAATTTGAAACGAGACTCGTCCGACTAGACAACACATTTCCAGTCATCAGTAATCAAAAATGGTTCAAATGGCACTATGGGACTTAACATCTATGGTCATCAGTCCCCTAGAACTTAGAACTACTTAAACCTAACTAACCTAAGGACATCACACACATCCATGCCCGAGGCAGGATTCGAACCTGCGACTGTAGCAGTCGCGCGGCTCCGGACCGAGCGCCTAGAACCGCTAGACCACCGCGGCCGGCAGTCATCAGTAATTCAATGTTGTGTTGACGAGCCCACGGAATGTGTAAAGCACTGTCTCGAGCAGTCATCAACGGTGTACGAGTGAGCCTTCGGCTCCGAAAGCCCATATTGATGACGGTTCGTTGAATCTTTCGGACGAAGGCACTTGTTGATGGCCCAGCATTGAAATCTCCAGCAATCTGTCGAGAAGTTGCACTTCTGTCACGTTGAACTATCGTCTTCAGACATCGTTCATACCGTTCTTGCAGGTCTTTTTCCGGCCGCAACGATGTCGGACATTTGATATTTTACCAGATTGCTGGTACTCACGCTACACTTGTGAAATGGTCGTACAGGAAAATGCCCACTTCGTCACCGCCTCGGAGATGCTGTGTCCCATCGCTCAGTGCCGACTATAATATCACGTTCAAACTCACTGAAATGTCGATAACCTGGCATGTAGCAGTAGTAACCGATCTAACAACTGCGCCAGACACTTGATGTTATAGGCATTGTCAACCATAGCGCCGTATTACGCCTGTATAGATATCTCTGTATTTGAATTCGCATGCCTACACAAGTTTCTTTGGAGGTTCAGTCTATCTATCTACATATAGATATAAAACTTTTCAAAAACTGATCTAAATTTATTTCTATTTTTAGTATCTGTTCCGTGAATGTCTAACAATTACGTCGACGAAGACACACTTTCGAGCGATACTGAGTCTGTAACAACACGACATGAGGGTTAGGTGTGATCTCAGAATGGTGATCAATTGCTGACATAAATTTATAACTGTCTTTGAAGGAATTACAGAAACAAATGATAGGCTAAGCAACACAACTCGTTGTTAGTCCATAAACGCAGGTTACCAGGACCAAAGGAATACAGAATAATCATGCATTTTCGTCGCCTATGATAGAGGTGTAACAAACAAGAATTCAATCACTTTGTTTGCGTTGGACGGAATTTGTACGTTTTTCATCCGAGGTGTCGACTATAGCATAAAATTTATTCCAGTCGTCACTCACATTCTAATAGAACATATCTGCTTTTGTGTTGTTTGTATCAATTAATTTACGTCTTACTCCTGCACAGTCTCGGGATACATAGCTGCGTTAGGCCATCTGATCATGACAATCGGTCATTTCGTCTTGACAACGTTTCTTCATAGCAGCACTATCGTGCACGCATCTTCCATACTAACAATAAGTGGCGATTAGCTTTTACACTCGTGCATGCTCAAGTAAAAGACATCGAGTCGACATGTATGAACCAGTTGCAGCGCCACTTTTCTCAGACTCATCATACTCGCGGAATTACAGCGGGAATGAAGGAAGCCAGTAAGCACTCATGTAAGAGCGGCTGCCATCTTGATTTGTACAGTATGCCACCCACAACAAAATAGATTCTTATTCGATCCGTGTCTGATCTCTACCAGAGGGTACGTACCATTGTGCCCATTGTTAGAGCATTTTCCATTTCCATTTTGTGCAAGGGCCCTTTTCCGTACGCAACAATACAAAGGCTGGGGGTACGAATTTCGTATGAAACTATTTTTTAATATTATCTCTCTCGAGGGCACATGTTAATAAAAATTGTGGCATACGCCTGGAGCCCCTTTAACCACCCACACGCCACGCAACACAGTGTTGCGGGTTGCCAAAAATCGAGACGCCTGCATGTTGGTGGAGTTCAGCTTGCCTTCAACGGCCACTGCAGCACTGAGGGCGCAACTTTAACCAGACACAGCCGATACTACCTCGCGTTCATCAGCCACGTTATACCTCAGAGATTCTCGATGTTCCTCCACTGGCAAACCCTTATATGACACCGTACAGGAGCTCACCAGCCAGCATGATTCCCGGTCTCGACATTGATCGTACTTCAGTAGTGCCATGAGTCTCTCTTCCTTCGAATGCAGTGAATGACCTCGGAACCAGGACATCACCACTGTAGCATATACCAGCCGTGCCTGTGGCAAAGATTCTCGACAGTAACAGACTGAATACTCACTTGCAGCTTCCTGAACCATTGTGTGTTAGTGACAAACCTTCGATTATCAGGACGATCTTTACGATCTCTCTATTACGAAGCTATTTTTTTTAATACTATTGTGTATTTCTCTTAGTAATAAATTTCTACTGTTCTTTTCTACCCGGACACCTTTTCCTGCTTGTGGGTGAATCTCCCGTAGTGGAATACATTGAAAGTTATGTTCGGCGTTTAGCCAGTCAAGTGGCAAAATGCTGTATTGTTGTAGAGGAACCAAATGCTGGAATGGTTTCTTTGAAAGGGTGTGGCCGACGTCCTTCCCCATCCTTTTCTAACCCGATGGGACCGATGACTTCGCTGTTTTCAACCAACCAACCAACCATCTACAGAAACTTCATGTTGTGAAGATGACGAGAGGGAATTATAAATCGTACTTGGTGTCACACTGTGAAGAAAGAACGTGAGGGAACAGGATGCCGGCAAGATGAATTCAGTTGCATTGTTGGAGAGACTAGGTAGGTAAGCTGATATCATTACATGTGGATATAGAGGCTATAAATAAACAAAAAACTCGACACAAACTAAATTAATGGAATGCGTAAAACACGTAGTTACTTAACGATTCTATCGTGTGACATAACAACAGACAGGTCTCTATTAAAATATCCTAAATATTGATGTTTGCAATGCCACAGTATTCTCTGACGAGATATTAAACGTTGTTAAGAAAAGTATGTCATGAAATTGAAGGAAAAAACAATCTTAGCCTCTATAGCTCGGTAGATAAAAATTTTCGAATAATAATCATTTTATTAGCACCTCTTTATGTACTATAGATAAGAATTTTCTAATAATAATCATAAAATAATCATCTCTTTGTGCACTATCATTTGTAACGGACCTCTGTTAAGTTTCTTGAACTATTTATGAAATATGTGGGTGTCAAGACCTCATGATTCATTTTGTGCATGGACAGAAATGGGCACACAGATAACGGCTCTTCTGTAGATTTTGAAGTCAATATCTTAAAAATGGTGATAGCTATCATTCTTCTTTCAGACGAAATACAATTTCGATATGTTGGTTACATTTCGTATGAGGCTATGTATGACCTGAAATGAACCATACGCCAGATTTAAGGAACGCGTCCTTACCTCTGCAAGCTCTTAAGATTTTCTGTCATGACTTACATAATTTGTGCAGCTCAGTCACTTTTTGAGTAACGAAAACAAGCTCAGTCCCTTATCAAGAGGAGGTATCATGCTGTAAGAAAGGAAACGATCAGCTTTTTCTCACAAAATAATTTCCGAACAATCAGATATAAGTATTTCACAGTGGTCGGCAAGTCCGATCAGCCACTGACAATTGGTCTAAAGGGGATGCACTACAGATGTACGACAAAGTAAAAGTATAACACAGATTCGTGTAGGATTGCTCGAATATTCACGCAATCCCTTTATGTGCTACATGGGCATCAGATCGCTAATGTAGGAGGGGATGTAACAACAGCAAGGGATGGTGTCACAGTTACTACTGAGACAAATCGCCCGTGCTGAAGGTCCCCTCAGTCTAACACATTCTGATGGACAGGTTACCAGCTCCTCTGTAGCTACTATCGTTATTAATTTCACAATATCTATTTCAGTTACTTTGTTGTTTTTATCGAGCTCTCACACAGGCTTTCATTGAGTGTGCAGTGTCAACTCCTTCTCCCAGAAAGATCATTTATTATTATAAGGCACAACGAAGTTAACTCCAGCACCTTGCCATACGGCTTCCTCTGCCGCTCTCAGATAACCGTTTGCGAGATGTAAGAAAGTTTTGCACTATTTTGGTTCTCTACCCCCTCCCTACTCCCCCTTACTTAACGGGCAATCCCATTCCTGCACATAAGAGGTGTCGTCACGGGAAAGTGCGTCTGGAAGCTTTCCCGCGGCCATCTACCTTCTTTTTGGCACGAATGCGCCGTAAGACCGGCCATGTTCGCTTTCACTGCTTCAATGCATAAACTACACCATCCTATGATGCATAATTAAAGCTCAGGTCATGAATTGAATTACTTGAAAACAAAAGAAATATCTACTACCACATCGTCTTTCTTTAATGCGAATAACAGAGGTCTCATTAGATCCTGAAATCAGATATTCAGTAATTAAGGTGGAATGAGGAACAACGGAGCGTAGAACCCATCTCAGTGCCACGCCACAACCTGATACTTCAAAATATCAGTGGACCACTCGATTTGCTAAAATGTGATAAAGTCACTGTACAAGAAAAGATATCAAGAAATACCATAAAATGTGCAGTTAAGTTCACTTTGCCAGCATTCTCAAAACTGTTAGCCATCTGATACATTTTGTCAAAGATGACTTGGCAATGTGGGAATGGTAAGGTGCTAAACATTAAGAATATAATATGCTACAACATATTTATTTGCCGCAAAGGCCAAGTTGAAGATAAGAAGTGACGAACAATTAAGCTCAAGAGAACACCATAATAAGCTACACAAACTTTAAATTATTGTCCATTCAGTGTTTCAGGGGCTTACCTTTTTTTAATTTATGACAAGGCAAAACCTTTGAACATGACAATCGCCTCTGGAGTCATGCAGTAGATTTAACAACTGATGGGCTACTTGAAAAATCAATTTCACAATAACCACCATACGAGTAACACTTTCTGCATTAAGAAAAACTTCCAAGATAACAGAATTTGTGAATTTTACCTTGCCTTTAACACAAGAATGGAAGCATTGGAAAATCAACAAGCGTAAGCAGTTATTAACAAGAGACACCAACGAAATATTCAAAGGCAATGATGGGGCCAAAAGATATGGATTAGCCAACACACGATAATCAGCTTCAATTCGGTCCACACCCCAAGTGGACGTTCGAATTAGTACAGATTCTAAAACGTATACATACTATATGTACACTCTCTAAGAAAACAAAAATCGATACACCTCGCAGGAATTATCCGAGCAAGATAGAAATCGGTAGATATGGTGTGAATATACAGATAAACAAAATATTGAAATTTTAGAAAATATGAATGATTTGATCAAGATAACTAGCTTTACAAATTGAGCAAGTCAACAACGCCTTGGTCCACCTCTGGCCCTTATGCAAATAGTTACTAGGCTTGACATTGATTGATAGAATTACTGGACATTCTCCTGAATGTTGTTGTGCCAAAATCTATCCTATTGGAGCGTCTGATCTTCAAAAACCCTTAGTGGATGGAAGATCCTGCTCACAATGCTGCAAGTGTTCTCAACTGGGGAGAGATCCGGCGACCTCGATGGCCAAGGTAGTGTTTAGCAAGCTCGAAGACACGCTGTAGGGACTCTCGCCGCGTGTGTGCGGGCATTATCTTGCTGAAACGTAAGTGGTGAATGGCTTGCCATGAAGGGCAGCAAAAGAGAGCGTACAGCATCGTCGACTTAGAGCTGTGCTGTAAGGGCCCAGCGGACGACAACCAAAAAGGTTCTGCTATGAAGTGAAACGCCCCGAAGACCAACATTCCTGGCTGTCAGAGCTCATGAGGGTCCACATTCTGGTTGGTTTTCCACCGCTACCAGGGCTTTCAGACACGTCTTTGCTGGTCATCTGGTCTCAGTTGCAAGTGGAATTTGAAAAGTAGAAGAAACCTCGCCAAAAAATGTATACCTACTGATACTCAAAAGATTTTTATAATACACATAAAATGTTTTGCAATACGTGTGAGTACTGGGAAAAATCGCGGCTCATACAGGGGTATTTCTGTCTCCCTTTCGAACCCAGAGAATACGTTCACCCTGCGATGGCCTACCATATGTAGTCAAAATTATTTATTTAGATTGTAGGGGAAATATTCGCACATGTCAATTTTTTACATGCCTGTTTTGTTAAGTGACCTAAGCAAACGTCTGAGCAGTCTACAGGTAGAGCATCTTTACGGCACACAGATGAAAGAATCATTTTTCAGAAAATATAAAAAGAGCCTGTCATACACAAAAAATCGTTATTATTAAAAGAACCAAAGGCACTTTCTGTTTCTAGACACTTTTCTTACAATAAATAATTTATAGTTGTTGATATTGTGTCTATTGTACATATCTATTGTCATACATAATACACTCCTGGAAATGGAAAAAAGAACACATTGACACCGGTGTGTCAGACCCACCATACTTGCTCCGGACACTGCGAGAGGGCTGTACAAGCAATGATCACACGCACGGCACAGCGGACACACCAGGAACCGCGGTGTTGGCCGTCGAATGGCGCTAGCTGCGCAGCATTTGTGCACCGCCGCCGTCAGTGTCAGCCAGTTTGCCGTGGCATACGGAGCTCCATCGCAGTCTTTAACACTGGTAGCATGCCGCGACAGCGTGGACGTGAACCGTATGTGCAGTTGACGGACTTTGAGCGAGGGCGTATAGTGGGCATGCGGGAGGCCGGGTGGACGTACCGCCGAATTGCTCAACACGTGGGGCGTGAGGTCTCCACAGTACATCGATGTTGTCGCCAGTGGTCGGCGGAAGGTGCACGTGCCCGTCGACCTGGGACCGGACCGCAGCGACGCACGGATGCACGCCAAGACCGTAGGATCCTACGCAGTGCCGTAGGGGACCGCACCGCCACTTCCCAGCAAATTAGGGACACTGTTGCTCCTGGGGTATCGGCGAGAACCATTCGCAACCGTCTCCATGAAGCTGGGCTACGGTCCCGCACACCGTTAGGCCGTCTTCCGCTCACGCCCCAACATCGTGCAGCCCGCCTCCAGTGGTGTCGCGACAGGCGTGAATGGAGGGACGAATGGAGACGTGTCGTCTTCAGCGATGAGAGTCGCTTCTGCCTTGGTGCCAATGATGGTCGTATGCGTGTTTGGCGCCGTGCAGGTGAGCGCCACAATCAGGACTGCATACGACCGAGGCACACAGGGCCAACACCCGGCATCATGGTGTGGGGAGCGATCTCCTACACTGGCCGTACACCACTGGTGATCGTCGAGGGGACACTGAATAGTGCACGGTACGTCCAAACCGTCATCGAACCCATCGTCCTACCATTCCTAGACCGGCAAGGGAACTTGCTGTTCCAACAGGACAATGCACGTCCGCATGTATCCCGTGCCACCCAACGTGCTCTAGAAGGTGTAAGTCAACTATCCTGGCCAGCAAGATCTCCGGATCTGTCCCCCATTGAGCATGTTTGGGACTGGATGAAGCGTCGTCTCACGCGGTCTGCACGTCCAGCACGGACGCTGGTCCAACTGAGGCGCCAGGTGGAAATGGCATGGCAAGCCGTTCCACAGGACTACATCCAGCATCTCTACGATCGTCTCCATGGGAGAATAGCAGCCTGAATTGCTGCGAAAGGTGGACATACACTGTACTAGTGCCGACATTGTGCATGCTCTGTTGCCTGAGTCTATGTGCCTGTGGTTCTGTCAGTGTGATCATGTGATGTATCTGACCCCAGGAATGTGTCAATAAAGTTTCTCCTTCCTGGGACAATGAATTCACGGTGTTCTTATTTCAATTTCCAGGAGTGTATAAAACAAGTTTCCACGTGCTGTTTGTTCGGACTAATTTTCGGGAAAGCAGGAACAATTACTTTTTCAGAAATGAAGACAGCAGTCCGACTAGCATAAATACAAACGAAATTTTACATACTTTGACGGATAATTCAATAAGAAAATCGAAGAGTGTCATCACTGAAGACAAGTTTTAAACAAAGTCCATAACGAAATTGCGTAAGAAAGTAAAATATTTTTATAATTACTTTACCAGCGAGGCAAACGTAGACTCAAGTTATATAATACAGGCTTAAGATTTACAATATATTTTTAAATGCTTACTGCACCATTGGAGTACTGTCACAAGTATCATAAATCATCGTCTTCATCCTCACTGTCTGATAAAGACGAATCCGAATCGTAAAGATTAATTATGACAGGCTCCATCACCGAGTCTACGTCGATTTCCTTTCTAAAATCTTCTTCCTGGAGTGTTTCCGAATGTCTGACGCAGTTTGCCCATGCAGATATGCTTACGTTGTCCACTGCGTCATGTGTGAGTCTTTCCACGTCAGCAATTCGGAACGTGCTGTTTCTTTCTGAGATATAGGTTTTGACTTGCGCCCATACCAGCTCAATAGGATTGTAGTGGCAGTGATATGGTGGTAACCTGATCACTCAGTGACCATGCTGTCTTGCCAGTTCATCTATCTCGTAAGTGCGGCATTCCGGCTTGTATGAATTTACAAGTATGATTAACTTTGCCCTGGTCTGTGACGCTGTGTGAGGAATTCCATTAGACGACAACCACTAAATAATTTCATCCATCCTGGTATTTGAAGTAGGAGCCTTATTCACTTGTACAGAGTGCACGCTTGCGTTGTCCATGACAATAACGGAATTCTCTGCCATGTACGGAAGTAGCTGTTGCACAAACCACCGCTCGAATACAGCATAGGTTATTTCAGAGTGATAGTCATGTGATTCCTTCGTCTTCGATGCTTTAAATATTGATTTACTCTCTGGTATGAAGCCTGTCCCTGCAGAACCAGCGTGAAGAACAATAAAGCGTCTACCTTTTCCCACAGGAACCTTCAGGCCACCAACATCGTCACTTGTCTTCCAGCACATTGGTCTTGTTTTATCTCGTGCATTTCTCTCAAGAACACAGTTCTTGCTGCTACAATGTCACTTCTCTCTAAGAGCAGTTTTCTTCCGTCATTGCTCTTTCTGTGTTGAGTACCTCTATCGGTTCTCCCATCTCCTTTAATATTCTGAGCATGGTAGATTTGCTGCCGTTGAAACTTTCAGCTCCTTTCATGTAGGAATATAATTTACCTACCGTAGGATATTCACCTTGGCTATACATATCGAATATTTTGCCCCGTAACACATTCTTACTGAACTCGTTGAGCTCACGAATTTCTTTCGATTTCGGCACTTACCAGGCGACTTAAAAATAGGCGATTCGTTCTCTTCGGTAGATGCTTTGGCTTCGCTGGTGATCCGTTGTACGGTTCACAAACCGATACCACACGCCTCAGCTGTTCGTTCTTGGCACTTGGCAAGACTGGGCGACGCTTTTTTGTCAGTTGTGGCTGCCGCTTCCAGCTCCCGTCTTAAGAACTGATACACGCGAAATATTATTTCTCTCGCCTGCCTGTGTAATACTGGGTGAGATTTGCTGTTGCCACTCATATTACCACAATGCCTTGCAATAACTTGCGAAAAAATAACATTATGGCATTTTTTCACAGTTGTAAAACATATTCTAAATAGGCCAACGTCTTATGTTTAGAAGGAACAAAAGCTATACAAATAGCAGGGCCTCTATATTATAACAGTTATGTTGCAAACAGTAATATTTATTAAATTTTTTTTTTTTTTTTTTTTTTTTTTGCTACAGACTAGATCCCTGAGATGAACTGCCTTTGGAATTAGCTGCTATTTAGGCCTTTTTATTAAAACTACAAATCCTTCGATGGTATGATTTTATTATTTAAGGCCTTACGTATGTAAACTGCGCTCACCAAAGCTACATAGCTCAACCCACCTGTGCTCTATTTCTCTGGGGATAATGGAAAATTTTATCTAATACCACTCTCATCGCTATGACGGATTATTGAACTGTCACTACTACTCTCTCACTACCACTGCTGTCATTTAATGCAATTATCATCTCCTCCACTGAATTTTTCTAAAATTTTCTTTCCACCATGCCCTTTCCATGATGATCTCCGCACGTTTGAAAGCTTTCCTCCAATCCACAAACGTGACGTTCCTAATAGCTTCTCTGCATGGACTGCGGATAGGGTAAGTTTATTATTATTTCTGGCAACGCAGCGTTTTCATTTGGGCCCATATTAACTCTACTACATCGAAATGGTAATAGTAATTTGGTAGCCTAACGACTGTACGCCCGTTTCTGTTTTTGCCAATTTGTCGATTTCGTATAAGGGGAACTGTGGCTTGTGGTAAGATATATTTTTTTCCATATGTTATACCTATGACCATAGGTCATCACTCACATCGACGTTATGACGCTGAAGCCAGTCAATCATTTCCTCCTTTCAGTTTGCGATCGTAGGTGTGATACCGACAACTGAATAGTAAAGAGAATTACGTAGAACAATTGTTGACTGTTTTTCGCGATTTGGTCTTTGTAAATCATCGAACTGCTTGATAAATGTTACGTGGTTCATTCCTTCGTGATAATCTCCTGTTTCATTTGATTTAAAAAGCAGGAGACCGTTTGGGAAGAAACTTCCTGAGATGCCTGCATGAAAAAGACTATTTCTGCCCTTTTTCCAGAAGGCATTGTCGTAGTTTTTGTAGCTGTGTCGTCTATTCAGCCTTCCTTGAGAACGTGACCAGAAGTGATCCACATTTCGTCAAGTCACACCATTCCTCGATATTTATGCTACGGATATCGTTTCAAATCGACATCGCCATGCTTCTGTATCCTCCCTGTCGATCAACAGTTAATGGCCACAGAAAAATTCATAGTGAATACCTAGGGTGTGTAAAACTGTGGACGAGGACGTGCGACTGCATTGAAAAGATCTTTAAGTGTGACCAGAAACTTCCTGAGAGTCAGATGTTCCTTCGTGGGATAATAATCACAAACAAGACGACGAAAATCGCATCCTCTGCAAACGAATCAATGCTGATAATCCGCTTATCCAAACAACGTTTCTTCCCAGCGGGGTTAAGTTTCGATAGTTTTTCAACTTCCTTTTCTTTTTCAAACATTTCCATCCCCATTTTCACAACAACGTTTTTGTTTGTATTCAAACCTGCAGCAGTTTCGTCGATTATTTTGTTAATGGTGAACAGCGGGCCACCCTTTAGCTTTTCATTCTCAAATCAGGCATGTAAGGTGATAACCATCTCTCTCGTCTCTCCTCGTACGGCAGTCCCCTGGCCAAGAGGACGGCGTCGAACTTTTCCACTTATAACTTTCGCCGACCATATGCCTTACACCGTTGAGTACCACTCACTGAATAATTTGACAATAAATAACAGTAACAACAAATGAAAGAATAGTTCCTACAACTGTAAAGACGAACACACAGAAAGTCCCAGGCCGCAACGATCACACACGACAGAAAGTCCTGCAGGAAGTGATGTGGTTAGGGATGAAGACTGTGCAACTTTGTGGTTGGCTGCGGCTGCAGGTAGCGTGGCGTTGGCGGAAAATAGCCCGAGCATGCCACGAGGGCCTCCTCCTCTACTACTTCCATAACCGCTGTCAATCATAAATTTGGACAGATTGTAGGTGAAATACAGGCCTTCTTACAGCTGAATCAAGGGTTAACTTGGGAACGTTCTTATTATTGGTATGCTGAACCACGTTGTGGATAATTACCAAAATAACGACCACTATTAAAAGCTAGACACGTTTATGGTACCAACACCACATGAAACAACATGAAACACATTAGCAAAAGCACCGTGTTTGTCACGATCCGTGATGGTCACCGTACCATACACAAGAGACCCGCAGCTTCAAAGACAGAGGGAAGACGGATTAGGCCTCGGCAGACTCCTCAAAGTAAGCATCCACCACACAAACGTGGTGGACGGACCTGCGGAGCTAGCAAGTTCACGTGGTGAAGACTGCTTCAGTGACAGCAAATCCCGAACAGCCCTTAAGCGTGTGCTGCGCATGTACGTAAATCACGACCGAGGTGGCCAAAGGCCATCCCCTACCAAGGCACCAGAGTAACTATAGCTAGGTTACAAAACCCAAAGACATTCCAATGCCGAAAAAATCGATATGAGCAAGAGTGCATAACTGAGAAGACATAGTGCCATATTATTGCCATCATTTTTTCATGTACGTTAACTAATTTCAACAGGTAGATTATTTTGTTTGCTGATGATGCAAACATTACAATAAGTAGTAAATCATATGTATTTCTTTAGAAAGATCCGCTGGGGAAATTTTAATGGACTTAAGTAAATTGTTTCTATTCAGTTTACAGTTATTTCTTGTTAAGGAAAGACATTAGTATTTGCAGCCCAGAAGTTTCAAGAGATTCCACCCAATATATAAAGGATGTAAATTTTAAGTTGACGAACCTGAACAACTAGAAAAATAAGCTTCACACGATAAAATGTGTAGAATCCAAAGTTGA
The DNA here is from genome assembly GCF_023864345.2 of Schistocerca serialis cubense. Classification (NCBI taxonomy): domain Eukaryota; kingdom Metazoa; phylum Arthropoda; class Insecta; order Orthoptera; family Acrididae; genus Schistocerca; species Schistocerca serialis. Next base: position 316,641,438 of record NC_064646.1, read on the forward strand.
TTATTTTCAAGGGGGACAACTGCTGGTGATAAAATTAGCCTGCCACCCCAGCCCCCTGGGGTGGGGCGGGAAGCAACTTTAAAATTTCAAATGGGAACCCACATTTTTTATTGCGGAATCAGATTCTACATAAAAAAAACTACGTACATTTTGTCTTAAACAAACAAACAAACAAACAAAACTTATTCGAATCTGAGGACAAAATTAATATTTGGGTCAATATTTGTAAAACTCTAATTCCTCTCTCTCAAACCCCACCCTATGGGGAGGGAGGGACAGTTTTAGTTTTAGCGGATCAAAATTTACGAATTAAATAGGTATTTTTATTTATCCGTAATCATTTTCCACGCAAAAATGAGAACATAGATTTTCTTGAATTACAGTTCCAACTACCAAGAATCAAAACAAATCTTTAAGACAAAATGTACGTAATTTTTTGTTAGAATCTGATTCTGCAATAAAAAATGGGGGTTCTCATTTGAAATTTTAAAGTTGCCTCCCGCCCCAGCCCCAGGGGGCAGGGCTGGTGGGCTAATTTTAGCACGAGCAGATGCCCCTTAAAAAATAATCAACTTTGGATCATACACATTTTTTCGTGTGAAGCTTATTTTTGGAGTTATTGTGGTTTGTTAACTTAAAATTTACACCCTGTATATAAAATATGAAGACTTGAAGGTAGAAGAGGTTGACAGAGTTAAATCCTTTGGATTAAACTTGATTAATTCGGTTGCAAGAACCTAGACAAATGTCTGTTTGCTATGCTAATGCTGTCAGCTATATTATTTCCCATTTTGTTTATTTTCAGTTCGTAATGTCATATGCAATAGTATTTTAGGGCAAACCACCAAAACTGTCTCTGATCTAAAAGTGTTTAATACAAATTATTTGTAGTGTAAATTCGAGTATCTTGCAGCTTATACTAACAACTTCATTTCAGTACACTTCTTACTTAATAAAATTTGTTACAAGTAGCAGATCTGTCTGTCGAAGCATGAACACAGTGCACGAAATAAAAAATCCCGTATGTTTTTATTCAAATGTACGTTGTAAGCTTTGTAAATAATATGTAAACGAGAATAGTACATTTTTTCTATTGTCTCCATATGTCTGAAGATAATGGCTGTGACAATCTGCAGAAGGACCGTTCGCTTGTATTCTTTCGTCTTCCGGTGGTTGTCAGTCTTTCCGCGAACCGTTGAAGGGAACTCGCGTTCTCCCCGTTGCGGCGAAAGGAATTCAGAAAATTTTCGTCTGTTATTAGTCGACCGCATTTTTATTGCACCTGAGAGTTAGGCAACTTCAGTCGTCCTATCGTGAGTTTGGATCGTAATATTTCACGAGGATGCGCTGAATCACTTGACAGTACCATGCACAACTGCCATGAAAGCGCTCACATTGCGGTTTATTTTCCTTAGTCACCACTGTATTTGTTTACTCTTACGTCACCACGTATCTGTGGTAACAGCCGCTGAGGCCAACTGTAATAATATCGTGGTCTGGTACTATCTTGTCTTTTTCTGTTCTTGTTGACTTGAGTTACATGAGTGATGGTGTGGTCCTATGAAAACGTAGTGTTACTGATATAAGAATATAAATATCGTATGTGCTTACAGGTCCCAAAGAGATCCGCAGCATAAATACTGATGGAAAATAAATATTACTGCTGGAGAGATGTTGAAGAACCCAAAGGTCCTACTTTGGACGTGAGCAAGACAATATATTGATTATATTATTGCATCAGAAGGGAACGGAGATAATGAGATAATTTATTAAGAACGAAATAAATTTCCTTGAAAGCAAACACATGTGAATACGTATCTTTTATAATGATTAAAATCCGTACATTTTATAAAACAGATGTGTGCGTGTGCATGTGTAAGTGTGTTCCACATCTCCTCCTCAATTACTGAACCGATTTCAACGAAACTTGGTACACATATACCTAACTGTCCGTCAGTTTGTGAATGAGCGCACTCAGCAACTTGCAACAAAGTTTACACATAATTACAAACCTTTATGATATTTTTTAACGCTGACAACTCCTACAAAATGATCAAAGGATAAAAATTTTATCGCTTTCTACTGTTCCTCTGTTCATCCACTGAAAGTACTGCATAAGGTATGACGTCATAAATTATTAATTATTTACTACTAGGTGTACTCGTGACACATTTTTCATACAGGATGCAATGTAGCACTAAATGCGACTGCAAAATTATATCATTGCGCGACATGTAGTTCAAGATGTATGACGCCATAAACAGTGAGATTCGTGAGAAACTGTCACATCGTGCACAACATGTAAATTTGTTATTTCGTTGCTACTGATTCTTTTCGCTAGACATTTTTCAGACAGTATTCAAATGAGCCCTTGAATGTACCTACAAACTTATACCACTGTGTGACGCCCAGTTCGGGAGATATGACGTTGTATACATTAAGGATACAGCCAGATGCTGCGCGGTACGGATGTGAACGCACAGATTTAAATAGGTACCTGGCCAACGCCAGATGCCTTTGCTAGTCAAGATTATACGAAAGTCCCGATCATTTTCGCTGCTTACGTTCGTGGTGTTTATAACTAGATGTATGTTGTATCATTGTTATTTACGTGATATTTAATGATCAATAACTACGATTTACTGGGGAACGCGTTATCTGTCGTAGAAATAACTATACAAGGTGATTCAGCTGCCCCTACATATGAGATATATGCAACTCATAACGCCTTCAAAAATCACGTGCAAGATTTTCGTATTCTTTCTCTCTACCGCTATGCACTAACTATTAGTTCTACCCAAAAAATGAGCAAGACCTTTTTGTACGAACTTTAATGTAATTAAGTTGTACTGGGAAACGTTTTCGAAGAGCCCATAGTTTTCGAATCATTCAGGAGAACCCTACGAAAGTGATTCCTGATTCCAACTGCGTTTTTCTTGAGCAGCTCGAAAATCGTGGCCTCCAGCGAAAACGCATCCCAGTTTAAAATTTAAATACATTTTATTTCCTTCAAAAAAGTCGTCCTCATTTTTTCTGCTGGGCTAATACTTTCCATGTAGCGACGGAGAGAATACGAAAATCTCGTATGTGGTCTTTGGAGGTGCTATGGCTTGCATAAAACCATAGGTAGGAGCAGCCGAATCACCACATTTCATTGATGTTATCTATCTCGTGTCGTGGCTCTAGCTGTATTGTGATGTATCCTATGTCCCGATTATTAGCGCCAAGAAACTGTGACGAAGCTTCCATAGGCTGTGTTCTTCACCTTGTGATCTCTTGTGTTTCATTTAGTGTAAACGCTTGTTCACAGACACAAGAGAATGGTGGTGAACGCTGTTGAACTTCCTACAAACGCACATTCGTTTGTCTTCGCTTCCGTAAGCGCCGGTGTAAAGGGGAATGTTCCACATGATCGAAGATCTCTCACTCTCACCTGTATCGCTTAAGGCTTCTTTGAACGGGTCGAAGCCAATTTTCTTCCCTTTTCCACCCAGACCAACTAATATCTGACTATTCACAGCGAAATTAATGGCAATTCACTCTGTGACAGACCAACTCACTTTCCACTCCATACAACAACGGAGGACGACAACAGCAAACCACCTGAACGGCCAGATCTTATGTAAGTTTCTGTTCGTCGTTACACGATATTTTCACACGGAAGATGTCAACTGAGAATATTTTCACCGTTAAGTTGTTAAGATTTCCGCCCAGTACATCCTCCAACATCCTTTTTTAAGGCAATGTCTTCTGGTTCCTGTGACGAACAGTACTACAACTTCGAGGGCCAGTCATGAACTATATTTTATTTCATTTATTTAACCGGTTCAGATTGAGACATTCAGTCCCTTTCTGACACAGGAGCAGCTGTTTACGAATACTCAGCCTTTCACATAATGTATCTAAAGACAACGATCAAATGGTTCAAATGACTCTGAGCACTATGGGACTTAATATTTGAGGTCATCAGAACTTAGAACTACTTAAACCTAACTAACCTAAGGACATCACACACATCCATGCCCGAGGCAGGATTCGAACCTGCGGGCGTAGCGGTCGCGCGGTACCAGACTGAAGCGCCTAGAACCGCTCGGCCACAACGGCCGGCGACGACGATCAATGCAGTATAATGTAAAGTAACAAAATTGTAATAATAGAACTGAAAATGTATTGGAACTTGCTTTTAACGTTTCTAATAAAGACTTGAGTAACAGTAACGAGTAAAAACTGATGGCGTTGATACTAGCACTGCTATTACCTTTACTACCAGTACTGCGACTACAACCACACACATCAAAAAAAGGCACCCCAGTTCCCGGAACTCCTGAAGATAGACGTTGACTGTGCATATTGCATCTCAGACACTGTCCCTTTGACTGTTCAGAGATGTCAAAGATGGAAATAACCAATCATCACGGAGAGGGTCCAACAGCCGATCAGTTCCAGTCATTCCACGAGGAAGGAAGTACACGGGTCGTGTTGTCTGTAGTTCTACCATGCCTAGACGGTCAATACTGCGGTTCGATCACGTCCGCATTGTTACTTTGTGCCAGGAAGGGCTCTCAACAAGGGAAGTGTCCAGGCGTCTCGGAGTGAACCAAAGCGATGTTGTTCGGACATGGAGGGGATACAGAGATAAGCACTGTCGGTGACATGCCTCGCTCAGGCCGCCCAAGGGCTACTACTGTAGTACATGACCGCTACCTACTGATTATAGGTCTGAGGAACCCTGATAGCCAAGCTACTACGTTGAATAATGCTTTTCGGGCAGCCACAGGACGTCGTGTTACGACTCAAACTGTGCGCAATAGCTGCAAGATGCCCAACTTCACTCCTGACGTCCGTGGGGATGTCCATCTTAGCAACTATGACACCATGCAGCGAAGTACAGATAGGCCCAACCACATGCCAAAAGGACTGCTCAGGATTGGAATCACATTCTACATCGATGAGTGTCGCGTATGCCTTTAACCAGACAATCGTCGGAGACGTGTTTTGAGGTAACCCGGTCAGGCTTAACGCCTTAGACACACTGCCCAGCGAGTGCAGTAACGTGGAAGTTCCCTCCTGTTGTGGGGTGGCATTATGTGGGACCGACGTACGCCGCTTGTAGTCATGGAAGGCGCCGTAACGACTGTACGATACGTGAATGCCATCCGACCGATAGTGCAACCATATCGGCAGCATATTGGCGAGGCATTCGACTTCGTGGACAATTCCAGCCCCCATCATGAACATCTCGTGAATGTCTTTCTTCAGGATAACGACATCACTCGACTAGAGGTCTGTTTATGGACGACGTGACGCACCAACCACTCTGAGGGATTTACGCCGAATCGCCGTCGAGGTGTGGGACAATCTGGACCAACAGTTGCTTGACGAACGTGTGGACAGTATGCCACGACGACTACAGGCATGCATCAATGCAAGAGGTGCAACTGGGTTTTAGTGGTACCGGTATGTATAGCAATCTGAACCACCACCTCTGAAGGTCTCGCTGTATGGTGGTACAACATGAGCAATGAAAAGGGCGGGAATGAGATTTATGTTGATCTCTAATCCAATTTTCTGTACAGGTTCCGGAACTCTCGGAACCGTGCTGATGCAGACGTTTATCTGATGTGTGTACTACTGCTGCTGTTATTGCTAACTACTACTACTACTACTACTAATAATAATAATAATAATAATAATAATAATGATAACAATAATGACAGTAACAGGATTCAAAGTGCATTTACGGGATTTAAGACCTGATATTTTATGGCAGAGCGAGCACTATGGACAAGAAATTGCTTGAGTCATTGAGAGGATTTGCCAAATGAAGGTGATCTGTTAGGGGAGAATGTTACCTAGAGCTAATGGCGTACCAGTGGCAAACTCCTTATGTAGACAGTACGGACTGGAACTAGTATCAACTCGCCGTTGTGTCTTTGGTTGTTAATGTGTTCTAGACAACAGGAACAACAATAAAAGTATTTTCCTCCGACGTGTAGCAGATTTCAGGCCTTGAGGTACCTGAACCATGTATATCGGAACATCGTTCAATGTATCAAAACTTTCAGTTTTGATTTCTTACGGTCTTTAATACATTGATATGACACAAATCATGAGATATCGATTTGCTAATGTACAGGCGGCAGTAGTATCGCAAACACAAGGTGTAAAAGGGAAGTGCTTTTTCGGAGCTGTCATTTTTACTCAGGTGATTCACGTGAAAAGGTTTCCGAAGTGATTATGATCCCCCATGGGAATTAACATATTCAGAACGCGGAATGGTAGTCGGAGCTAGACGCACAGGACATTCCATTTCGGAAATAGTTACGGAATTTAATATTCCGAGATCCACAGTGTCAAGGTTGTGCTGAGAATATCAGATTTCAGGCATTACCTCTCGCCACGAGCGACGCAGTGGTCAACGGCCTTCACTTATGGGCCGAGAGCAGCGGCGATTGCGTAGAGGTGTCAGTGCCAACAGATACGTAACACTGCCTGAAATAACCGCAGATATTTGTATAGTACGTACGACGAAGATATCCATTAGGACAGTAAGGCGAAATTTGGCGTCAATAGGATATGGAGCAAACAACTGACGTGAGTGACTTTGCTAACAGGCGACATCGCCTGCAGCATCTCTCTTGTGCTGGTGACTATATCGGTTGGACCCTAGATGGCTTAGTCACATGAGAGGCATCAACAAGGCACTGTGCAGGTCATAATGGAACGGGCTGTATTTACATGAAATGAACTAGTTCTTCTGGCCTACCTGAAACGACCATAGACTGGAAATGGTTTTCTTCAGCTACTTGAAAATCATTTGTGGCCACTCATGGGCTTCATGTTCCCAAACCACTATGAAGCCCTTAAAGCTGACAGAGTACCCATGGTCTAGGGGTAGCGTCTTTGATTCATAATCAAAACGTATTCGGTCCGGGGTTCGATCCCCGCCACTGACTAAATTTTGATAAATAATCAGCATTGGCGGCCGAAGACTTCCGGCATAAGAAGTCAGCCTCATTCTGCCAACGGCTTTGTCAAAGAGGGCGGAGGAGCGGATAGAGGTTCAGGGCACTCTCTTGTCCAAGGGGTGGGAAACTGCCCCTAAAGGCGGAAGAATCAGCAATGATCAACGACATGAGAATGCAGAAGGCAATAGAAACCACTGCATTAAAGACACGTAACGTGTATCCACAGGACATGTGGCCTGTAATTGAAAAAATGTCATGATGATCTCTCCATTGGCAAAAGATTCCGGAATAGTCCCCCATTCGGATCTCCGGGAGAGGACTGCCAAGGGGGAGGTTACCATGAGAAAAAGATTGAATAATCAACGAAACGATAACGTTCTACGAGTCGGGGCGTGGAATGTCAGAAGCTTGAACGTGGTAGGGAAACTAGAAAATCTGAAAAGGGAAATGCAAAGGCTCAATGTAGATATAGTAGGGGTCAGTGAAGTGAAGTGGAAGGAAGACAAGGATTTCTGGTCTGATGAGTATCGGGTAATATCGACAGCAGCAGAAAATGGTATAACAGGTGTAGGATTCGTTATGAATAGGAAGGTAGGGCAGAGGGTGTGTTACTGTGAACAGTTCAGTGACCCTGTTGTTCTAATCAGAATCGACAGCAGACCAACACCGACAACGATAGTTCAGGTATACATGCCGACATCGCAAGCTGAAGATGAACAGATAGAGAAAGTGTATGAGGATATTGAAAGGGTAATGCAGTATGTAAAGGGGGACGAAAATCTAATAGTCATGGGCGACTGGAATGCAGTTGTAGGGCAAGGAGTAGAAGAAAAAGTTACAGGAGAATATGGGCTTGGGACAAGGAATGAAAGAGGAGGAAGACTAATTGAGTTCTGTAACAAGTTTCAGCTAGTAATAGCGAATACCCTGTTCAAGAATCACAAGAGGATGAGGTATACTTGGAAAAGGCCGGGAGATACGGGAAGATTTCAATTAGATTACATCATGGTCAGACAGAGATTCCGGAATCAGATACTGGATTGTAAGGCGTACCCACGAGCAGATATAGACTCAGATCACAATATAGTAGTGATGAAGAGTAGGCTGAAGTTCAAGACATTAGTCAGGAAGAATCAATACGCAAAGAAGTGGGATACGGAAGTACTAAGGAATGACGAGATATGTTTGAAGTTCTCTAACGCTATACATTCAGCAATAAGGAATAGCGCAGTAGGCAGTACAGTTGAAGAGGAATGGACATCTCTGAAAAAGGCCATCACAGAAGTTGGGAAGGAAAACATAGGTACAAAGAAGGTAGCTGCGAAGAAACCATGGGTAACAGAAGAAATACTTAAGTTGATTGATGAAAGGAGGAAGTACAAACATGTTCCGGGAAAATCAGGAATACAGAAATACAAGTCGCTGAGGAATGAAATAAATAGGAAGTGCAGGGAAGCTAAGACGAAATGGCTGCAGGAAAAATGTGAAGACATCGAAAAAGAGATGATTGTCGGAAGGACAGACTCAGCATACAGGAAAGTCAAAACAACCTCTGGTAACAGTAAAATCAACGGTGGTAACATTAAGAGTGCAACGGGAATTCCACTGTTAAATGCAGAGGAGAGAGCAGATAGGTGGAAAGAATACATTGAAAGCCTCAATGAGGGTGAAGATTTGTCTGATGTGATAGAAGAAGAAACAGGAGTCGATTTAGAAGAGATAGGGTATCCAGTATTAGAATCGGAATTTAAAGGAGCTTTGGAGGACTTACGGTCAAATAAGGCAGAAGGGATAGATAACATTCCATCAGAATTTCTAAAATCATTGGGGGAAGTGGCAACAAAACGACTATTCACGTTGGTGTGTAGAATATATGAGTCTGGCGACTTACCATCTGACTTTCGGAAAAGCATCATCCACACAATTCCGAAGACGGCAAGAGCGGACAAGTGCGAGAATTATCGCACAATCAGCTTAACAGCTCATGAATCGAAGCTGCTTACAAGAAATAATATACAGAAGAATGGAAAAGAAAATTGAGAATGCGCTAGGTGACAATCAGTTTGGCTTTAGGAAACGTAAAGGGTCGAGAGAGGCAATTCTGACGTTACGGCTAATAATGGAAGCAAGGCTAAAGAAAAATCAAGACACTTTCATAGGATTTGGTCGACCTGGAAAAAGCGTTCGACAATATAAAATGGTGCAAGCTGTTCGAGATTCGGAAAAAAGTAGGGGTAAGCTATAGGGAGAGACGGGTCATATACAATATGTACAACAACCAAGAGGGAATAATATGAGTGGACGATCACGAACGAAGTGCTCGTATTAAGAAGGGTGTAAGACAAGGCTGTAGCCTTTCGCCCCTACTCTTCAATCTGTACATCGAGGAAGCTATGATGGAAATAAAAGAAAGATTCAGGAGTGGAATTAAAATACAAGGTGAAAGGATATCAATGATACGATTCGCTGATGACATTGCTGTCCTGAGTGAAAGTGAAGAAGAATTAAATGATCTGCTGAACGGAATGAACAGTCTAATGAGTACACAGTATGGTTTGAGAGTAAATCGGAGAAAGACGAAGGTAATGAGAAGTAGTAGAAATGAGATCAGCGAGAAACTTAACATCAGGATTGATGGTCGCGAAGTCAATGAAGTTAAGGAATTCTGCTACCTAGGCAGTAAAATAACCGATGACGGACGGAGCAAGGAGGACATCAAAAGCAGACTCGCTATGGCAAAAAAGGCATTTCTGGCCAAGAGAAGTCTACTAATATCAAATACCGGCCTTAATTTGAGGAAGAAATTTCTGAGGATGTACGTCTGGAGTACAGCATTGTATGGTAGTGTAACATGGACTGTGGGAAACCGGAACAGAAGAGAATCGAAGCATTTGAGATGTGGTGCTATAGAAGAATGTTGAAAATTAGGTGGACTGATAAGGTAAGGAATGATGAGGTTCTACGCAGAATCGGAGAGGAAAGGAATATGTGGAAAACACTGACAAGGAGAAGGGACAGGACGATAGGACATCTGCTAAGACATGAGGGAATGACTTCCATGATACTAGAGGGAGCTGTAGAGGGCAAAAACTGTAGAGCAAGACAGAGATCGGAATACGTCAAGCAAATAATTGGGGATGTGGGTTGCAAGTGCTACTCTGAGATGAAGAGGTTAGCACAGGAAAGGAATTTGTGGAGGGCCGCATCAAACCAGTCAGTAGACTGATGACCAAAAAAAAAAAAAAAGAAGGATGACAGATCGCCATGTCAGTGGGCCAATTTTCTGGACACTGCGAGTCGATGATTTCACCACCCACAGCACCTGAAATGGGACGTAATCGAGAGGTCAGATCGTGCACAAAATCCTGCACCGGCAACACTTCCATCGTTAAGGAAGGTTATAGATGCAAAATGGCTCAATACATCTGCAGGGGACTTCCGACGACTTGTGGAGTCCTTGCTACGCCGAGCTCCTGCAATACACCGGGCAAAAAGGGGACCGACAAGACTTCAGAAGGTATCCCACGACTTTTGTCACCTCTGTGTAATTTTGGCAAAGAATGTTCGACACACCCTGCGCTTAAGAATGAAGTACTCACAATGTAGCAGAAACTGTTATAACATGCGACAATAACACAAAGGCAACACTGTTGAGGAATTATCATCTTATCATAGGAAGACTAGAGGATGAATGTCATGAGCCATCAAGAAAACGATGATTTTCGTGTGAGTATACAAAATCCCCAAGAAGAACACCAATTACAGGTACCGGACATCATCAATAAAAGCACTGAGCATCCGGAGTGTACACATTTAGATCTTCTCATATTGTACAAAGTACCCCACAACTTTACATTAAATATGACGCACTCAGGAGAGTCCTGTGTCCAGTTTAGACAAAAAAGGAAGAGATAGCTAGCCGATATGGCCGAGCCGTTCTAGGTGCTTCAGTCCGGAACCGCGCGACTGCTACGGTCGCCCGTTCGACTCTTGCCTAGGGTATGGATGTGTGTGATGTCATTAGGTTAGTTAGGCTTATGTAGTTCTAAGTTCTAGGAGAATGATGACCTCAGATGTTAACTCCCATAGAGCTCAGAGCCATTTGAACCATTTGAACGGAAGGGATAGTTGGTGAAGGAACATTGCTCAAATACACTACTGGCCATTAAAATTGCTACACCAAGAAGAAATGCAGATGATAAACGGGTATTCATCGGACAAATATATTATACTTGAACTGATATGTGATTATATTTTCACGCAATTTGGGTGCATAGATCCTGAGAAATCAGTACCCAGAACAACCACCTCTTGCCGTAATAATGCCCTTGATACGCCTGGGCATTGAGCCAAAACAGAGCTGGGATGGCGTGTACAAGTACAGCTCCCCATGCAGCTTCAACGCTATACCACAGTTCATCAAGAGTCGTGACTGGCGTATTGTGACGAGCCAGTTGCTCGGCCACTATTGACCAGACGTTTTCAATTGGTGAGAGATCTGGAGAATGTGCTGGCCAGGGCAGCAGACGAACATTTTCTGTATCCAGAAAGGCCCGTACAGGACCTGCAACATGCGGTCCTGCTGAAATGTAGCGTTTCGCAGGGATTGAATGAAGGGTAGAGCCACGGGTCGTAACACATCTGAAATGTAACGTCCACTGTTCAAAGTGCCGTCAATGCGAACAAGAGGTGACCGAGACGTGTAACTAATGGCACCCCATAACATCAGTCCGGGTGATACGCCAGCATGTCGATGACGAATACACGCTTCCAATGTGCGTTCACCGCGATGTCGCCAAACACGGATGCGACCATCATGATGCTGTAAACAGAAACTGGATTCATCCGAAAAAATTACATTTTTCCATTCGTGCACCCAGGTTCGTCGTTGAGAACACCATCGCTGACGCTCCTGTCTGTGATGCAGCGTCAAGGGTAACCGCAGCCTTGGTCTCCGAGCTCATAGTCCATGCTGCTGCAAACGTCGTCGAACTGTTCGTGCAGATGGTTCTTGCCTTGCAAACGTCCCCATCTGTTGACTCAGAGATCGAGACGTGGCTGCACGATCCGTTACAGCCATGCGGATAAGATGCCTGTCATCTCAACAGCTAGTGATACGAGGCCGTTGAGATCCAGCACGGCGTTCCGTATTACCCTCCTGAACCCACCGATTCCATATTCTGCTAACAGTCATTGGATCTCGACCATCGCGAGCATCAATGTCGCGATACGATAAACCGCAATCGCGATAGGCTACAATCCGACCTTTATCAAAGTTGGAAACGTGATGGTACGCATTTCTTCTCCTTACACGAGGCATCACAACAACGTTTCACCAGCAACGCCGGTCGACTGCTGTTTGTGTATGAGAAATCCGTTGGAAACTTTCCTCATGTCAGCACGTTGTAGGTGTCGCCATCGGCGCCAACCTTGTGTGAATGCTCTGAAAAACTAATCATTTGCATATCATAGCATCTTCTTCCTGTCGGTTAAATTTCGTGTCCGTAGCCGTTCATTTTCGTGGTGTAGCAATTTTAATGGTCAGTAGTGTATTTGAGATACACAAAGGTGTGTACCAACTGAGTTTTCACTGCCTAACAGCAGTCCATAAAGAGCAAAATGGTTCAAATGGATCTGAGCACTATGCGACTTAACTTCTGAGGTCATCAGTCACCTAGAACTTAGAACTAATTAAACCTAACTAACCTAAGGACATCACACATCCATGCCCGAGGCAGGATTCGAACCTGCGACAATAGTGGTCGCTCGGCTCCAGACTGTAGCGCCTAGAATCGCACGGCCACTCACGGCCGGCTCCATAAAGAGCAACGAAAGACCATCCAGTAGTGTATATATGCGATGCCAGTAATGTGGTATGAGAACCAATATGTATTCTGCTGTAAGCCTCGGTCAAAACAGAAAAGGATGAGTCAAAAGAAGTTTTTTACTGTTTATTTATAAGAATAGCGAAAAAATTAAGAAATAATTGAATGTACAGAACATAGTAGATGTAATAAAGAAGTACAGAAACATTAGGCTTTAGTACCTGAGAGTAACAAAGGCACAATAAGGTAACAACAGCAACGGCAAGGTTATCCTCAAAATACAGACAGTTATCGAGTCAGAACAAGCCTGGCGGCTTGTCTTCAAACGGCAAGGTTGTTGGTGACGTGAAATGTACTCCATACGTTATGAAACACCAAAATAATCAAAATCCATCAGTTTAGGCTCCTATGATGATAAACTAGGAAGCAACTCTTCATAAAGCTCAAAAATCCTGAAGCACCTCTTCAATGAATTCATCGAATTGAAAGGGGTCTCTTCTGCACTGAAGAATGGAGCCAAAAATTCCATTTCCAAGGAGTGCCTCCTCATCTGAAACTCCAGCGGCGTTATTCGTTTACACGAAGAGCGGACGCCGATACTGTGCATATAGAGAGCGCAGGCTGTGGACGGCGACCGAGGTTCCATTAAGGCTCTCCTGCGAGTACACACGGGAAATTGGTGCTCTCCCAAGGGAAATTGATCTCGCACAATTCGATCAGCGAGCGATACCGGGCGAATGGAGACGGCACAGGTGGAGTCCATTTCGTAAAAAGTCACGCCGGCAGACAGTCACTTATGGCGACCAGAGTGGGCGACAAAATGTGTGGAATGATTATGTGAGTATACGATTTCCTGATTTCATCCCAAGCACACGATGTCTACACATACGTAGTTATAGTGCAGTCGTTGAATATGAGAAGGTAGTAAGCCATTTCCCACACCATCTCCTTCCTGCGCTATGGCCTCTATAGTTCCGCGAGTATTCCCTTTAATTGAGGAGAGTTCAATAAGTATGGCAAGACTTTTTTTCAGGAATCAGGTTGGTTTTATTCAGTATTCAATACGTCATATTACTCCCCACTTTTCTGGGTACAAAACTACATTTTTCAACACAATTTCCTTTCAGTACGACGTCACATTACTTGGAGGGCCCGGTTGGTACAGTTTACTGGTGTACGTCGGAGACAACGTCTTAGTGCGTCAGTAACCTCTCCATCACCTACGAACTGGTAACCATGGAGTCCATCCTCCATTGCAACAAACATATGGAAATCGGGAGGTGCGAGACCCACGCTGTAAAGTGTATGAGGAAGAATAGTCCATTGAAGTCTGTGAACTACTCTTGCGTGTGCAGATTAGTGCGAGGCTTTGTGTTCTCATGGTCGACGGACACGCTCAAGTTGTTTCTTCAATTTCTGGAGGGTAGCACAATACACTTCAGAGTTAATCGTTGCACCATGTGGAAGGTCATCAAACAGAAGTACCCCTTCAGAGTTCCAGAAGGCCGTCTCCATAACTTTACCAGCTGAGGTTGCGGCTTCGAACATATTTTCAGATGAGGGGTCGTCTGTCGCCACTCTGTGGATTGCTGTTTTGTCTCCGGTGGAAGTGACGAACCCGGTTTTCATTGCCTGTAGCGATGATGAACAAAAAATTCCCATTATTAACCTCGTAACTAGCAAGCAATTCCGTCCGTTACTTTATAATCTTTTGCTATGCGGCGAGAAACTCAGTGGGCACACACTTTTGATAACCCGAACTGTTGGACGAGTGTGTCAGTAATACCAACAGAGACGTTCGGTTGTGCAACGAGGCGTTCCACTGTGTTCTATCGATCACCTCGAATGACACTATTCGCACGTCCCAACATTGCAGTAGTCACAACAGTGTGCTTTCGGCACACTGGATATCGGACAGGTTGTGCGACTTTTTTGCAGTGATGATACACGCGTTACTCAACGACTCGTTGTGCTTTTGTTCACTGCCATGTCACAGACATTCCGCAATTGGCTACGAATATATGCGGTGATCTGGTTTTCTGCTGAAAGAAACTCATTGACAACTCTCTGCTTGTAGTATGTGTGTGTGTGTGTGCGTTTGGGGCTTAGGGATACACAACGGCGATGTTATGAGCGACCTTTGACACATTAAGAAAAACAATCTCTGCTAGAAACACATCTCCGTTACAGGGCCACTAACTTTTGGAACTATGAGGACTGAAGTGGGAAAATCCCATGATGTTCCACAAAAATTCGGGGTTCTTTCCAATCGTCATTGGCCGAGAAAAAAATGCGTTCGATTACTTCATGATCGCCTCTCGAAGATTTCGTGTTTTGCCTACTCCTCTCCCACTTTTCTTCCAAGATCTTCAGTGTCATCATCACTTGTCTGCTCCCCTGATGACTCTCTATCCATTTTCAGTATCCTTCTCTGCCGTCAATATCTGGCATATTGCTGAGCGTGTACTGGCCAGTCCAATTTCCCTTCTCGTCCGCATTGAATGTCCTTATGGAATTCTACTACCATTTTCCTCCTTCTTTCCTCTTGCCCACCCTGTTTTTTCACATTCTCTTTTTGTCATTCCATGCGTATTAGTCCTAGTTGTATAGCAGGAAAACCTTTTCCTTTTCATTCTGATCCTCGAAATATTGTTCTCATGTTCCGGTACAGCATTTCAACAGGTCTACGTTCCCATTTCTCACTTCCTAGTAATTTTCGTAGAATTTCTTTATTTTCTTCCTCTAGTTCTTCTGCATCATATCGTCTTAGGGATATGGTCTCAGTCGCATATAGTACCGCATTCCTAACGTATTGCGGTGTCTGTTCTTCGTTCCTGTTGTTGATATATTCTTTTTATTGTATACAAGATGTTTAAAGTCTTTACACCCAACGTCTAGGGGTGATAAGGTCCTACTATGAAATGAAATTGCACCACAGACCATTACTCATGGTTGTCCGGCCATATGATGTGTGACAATCAGGATGGTGTCCTACCATCGGTCTGGGACATCTCGAGGCACGGCTTTGCTGGTCTTTGGGGCTCAGTACGAAGTGAGACTCATCACAGAAGACAATTACACTCCAGGCAATGAGATTCCCGACCGAAGACGTGTCTGGAGATGGCCCAGACAGTGGTGGGATGCCAGTTTGACTGTCGCAGACCATACGACCCGGCAACCAGGAACGATAGTCGGAGATGCCATTTTTTTCCTGATCAGGACCCCTTTGTTTGCCGTCCGCGGCCCCCTTACAGCACAACCGTACGACGATGATATTCCACGCCGAGTTTTGCTACCCTTCTGAGCTTACATTTTAGGAGGCAAACGTTTGTACTGAGCGTCTTCGTGCTTTTCAAACGCTGTTTTGGCCAGAAAGGTCGCCAGATCTCTCCCCAACTGATAACTTTTGGAGCGTTATGGGCAGTGCCATCCAACGAGCCGGGATTTTGACGATCTAACGCACCAGTTGGAAAAAAACTGGCACGATATCCCTCAGGAGGACGTCCAACATCCGTATCGATAAATGCCAAGCTGAATAACTGTTTGCTTGAAGCTCTAAGTTGACCAATTCTTCATTGACTTGCTCAATTGGTGAATCTAATTCTCTTGGATATATCATCCAATTTTTCTGAAATTAGGCATTTACCGGTCTGTACATCACATCTACTGATTTTCGGCCCATTTGGATATATTAATTGTGGTGGCCTTTTTGTCTTTGATTGTAACTGATTATGCATCTGACGCTGTGGTGTTAGTGTGGAATTATGAAATGAGTGTTGTCTGTAAGTTATCTACAATGCGTGAAAGGTATGGAGCTTCTAAAATACTTTTCTCAGTTTAGAGACGCTTATTCTTCAGATTTTCGTGTTGAAATTCGTTTTGTGAATTAACTGGGCCAGTTATTATGCAGATGGGATACCTGGTTAGTATACTGTGCTAGTTCGGTGAAACATTTTGTCTGCAATAGGAGTTGTTCCTCATGACGTAATGTCTCATTGCCAGTGTTGTGTGTGACTTTGTACACAACTATAAGGAGAGGTGGAGTGCAGATTGTTGCGGCAACTGTCGCTGTAGGAAAGGTGGACAGAAGCATGAATGATGAGCGAACAGTCTTTGTATCACTAATAGCCAAGGTGTTCACCTGTTTCAATCACATATGCTTCCTACCTGTGGCCTTCCACGCCCACGCAATGTGTAGGAATTACAGTCTGTATTGGGGAAGCTCACGTATTATATCCAATTTATTCCTAACGTAGGTAAAATCTGGGTTACCTTTAGCATCTCTTGTGCGGGAAAAATGTTCCTCTTTTTTGGTCGCCAGAGCATCAGTGTGCTTTCCAGAAGTTGAAAGATGGGTCGCTTAGTGACCGATACCTTGTTCATTGTGATCCAGCCGAACCTGTAGTTTGGCTGCTGGTGCATCCCCTCACGGTATCGGTGCAATTTTTTCACACAAATTGTGTTACTGAGAGGCCGGCTGCCGTCGTTTCGAAGTTGTAGAACAAAGCTCAGTGTAATACTGACTGAAAAGGAGGCTGCCGCCATTGTCTATGGTGTCACATAGTTTCACCACTACCATTTTGGTCAAAAATTCTACTTTGTAACTGACCATAAACCTCTACGACATTCGTTTAGTCTTTCAGCTTGCGCAGAGCAGAAGTTTTAACAAAAGGCTTTTCTTTTGGCGAATTACCAGTATGAGACTATAAACATGTCAGTGCAGATGTTCTCTCTCGCCTTCCTGTGGACATACATTCAATAATCGATGAGTCCTCTGCTTTGTGTTACAACATTGATGCACAAGACACAGATGCTTTGCATATCTTTCCACTTAATAACTGGAATTTCCCCAGGGCAATGCGACAGGTCCTGATATTCATGGTCTGTTGCACTACATCTGCACTGATTTGACCGCGTTCAGCCAGGCAGATTTGTAGCTCTGCGGTTCACCGATCAGTTTCCCATCGGCACGCCCTCCCAGGTCGCCGAGGTGCCATTGCTTCGCCCTGATAATGACCAGTCAAGTATTGTAATTCCCTCGGCTCTCCAGCCTGGGCCGGCCGTTGTGGCGAAGCGGTTCTAGGCGCTCCAGTCCGGAACCGCGCTGCTGCTACGGTCGCAGGTTCGAATCCTGCCTCGGGCATGGATGTGTGTGATGTCCTCAGGTTTATGTAGTCCAGGGGACTAGGGAGTCTAGGGGACTGATGGCCAGAGATGTTGAGTCCCATAGTGCTCAGAGCCATTCGAACCATTTTCTCCAGCCTGGCGTGTTTCATTTAATACACTATCACTGGAATGTAGTTGCCACCAAGCAGTTGGCACGACGTCATCGCACTTGGCGCAATCTGGATGTAAAAATTATCCAGTTGATCTCTCAGTGACAAGTCTATGCTCAGCATCAGTCAGCCCAGGCTCAGCAGTTCTTTGAATGGGCGAAAGCTCAATGCCTTGACAACGTCTGCACCTATATTTTTCGGGTCCTTACTGGACTGTATGTTGGCTTATTGTCATTGATGATTTCAGCAAGTTTTCATTCATGGTTTTTGGGCACCCTACTATAGCTTGTTCCACAATCCAGGCCTTGTCGATCCTTTGCCTCGAGGGGTTGCCGTAAGGAGTAGTGACTGACAATGGAACTCAATTTGTTGTGCCAAGTTGGAACGTATGTACACTGCCTCTGGCATCAACCACATCACGAGTGCAGTGTTCCTCCCGCTGAGTACTTTGTACGAACAAAAATCAAATCCCTCTAAGCACTGTGAGACTTAACATCTGAGGCCATCAGTCCCCTAGACCTAGGACCACTTAAACCTAACCAACCTAAGGACATCACATACATCCACGCCCGAGGCGTGGTCCCGGACTGAAGCGCCTAGAACCGCTCGGCCACAATGGACGGCTAGTACAACATTTAAGCAATAGATGGACAGACTTCAGCCTCCCACACACAGGATGAAGCTTTGTTGCTATTCATGTCATCCTACCGCTCCCAGCCATGCGACAGGCCAGATCTGGTTGAACTTTTACATGAACACTGCCACCACATCCTGCTTCAGTTATCACATCCGCCACGGCTTGTGGCACCCAGGCAAGATATCAAAGTAACGACCCGATCTTTTATAGTCTGCATGGTAGACAGAGGCATTTGGGGCAAGACACTGGAGCTGAAGGAAGACGACGCCCTTTCATGGTCGTCGCTGTCGTCTCCAGCTAGACCCCTCTTACCAGCGGCTGTCCCAAGTGCCGCTTCGGATCCTTCTGCAGTCGCCGAGACGCCTCCGTCTTTGATTGCAGCTCCACCTCCGGATGAGGGTGCAAAATTACCAACGTGTTCTTCAGGACTGCAGCGGAAGACAACGATGCCATCTAAATACCTTGAGCGAAAACGAAATTTTGAAATCTGATGCTCCAGAAAGCGCTGAAACGCCGTGGGTGTGAGAGCACTGCCAAATGACAATCCAAAAAATTTGAAGAAACCCAGATGAGTGTCAATGACCCAACTGCTCGTCCAGAGGGAAAAGTAACGACCGACACCCAATTTGTCCATGAATTTTTCCGGGCATGACAAGGGACAGTATTCTTAAAATTCTTATTCTTAAATTCTTATTCTTAAAATTGGCGCACAGTCGTATTATGCCGGACGGCTTCTTTAGAGTAACAACAGCGGAGGCCCATGACTGCCAGTAATGGACGCTACAGCCACACTGCCTTACAAAGCAATAAGTTGCTTAGCCGCCTGTTCTCAAAGGGCATGAGAGACAGCATGTGCTCTAACAAAACGTTGCAGTGCATTGTCCTCAGTTGTGAGATGGGAAAAAATTACTAGCTTTGTCTAAAACCTTAGAAAAGAAATCCTTAATTTCTGCACGTCACTCAGCAACACGGTCCTGAGGATCTATGGAAGTAATAGAAAACACATTGTCCTCAATGCTTAACCCAATCAAATAAACGGAGTCTCAACCAAAATTATTAGCACTGCCTTGGGAGGAAAACACTGTAAATTCTACTATGTCAAATTGCGGAAAGTTGCAGGAAGGATAGAAGTGCCTAAGAGCCTTGGTCATGATACGCCGTTAGTGTATGACGTGATGTGCACAACTTAGGATTTCCAAGCAATTTCTAAGTCCTATGGTTGAGAGAAGTCACTGAAGGTCCAGCGTGAAGTTGCAGTCGGACTGATTGTCCAGCAATAGTAAGAGCCACAAACAGTTTGCAGTCCTTTCGTTGCACTTCAGATGAAATGGGAGCCTTTCCAGAAAGGCTATTACACTGTTGAGCACTACGACACTGTAGGGCTTTGAAACACACTACACAGTGTTTGTGAGGTCCACCTGCTTGAAGCCGTAGAAGAATGGGATGCCGTATGCTTCTGTAAGAACACATGCTGTACATGTCTCTGTTTGCCACCCCCTCCCCCCCCCCCCCCCCAAAAAAAAAAAAAGAAAAAAAAACGTATTTCTCCATGCTTATTAAGTCTCACAAACAAGAGTCCAGTTCATATAATAGCAGCTAAGATGAGGCTCGCTGTACTAAGCACAAACAATGGGGCAGCATAAGGTGCTCGTAGCCATAGCCGCTACAATCATTGCCCAGCAAGTGCGCGCTATTGGGACTCCCAGATCCCGCGCGTTCGCTACCTCCATCAGACGGTAATTTGCCATTTCATTACCAGCCTCGCGGCGCTTGTGGGGAGGTTTCAGTACCTGAAACTACAACTAGACATTTCTCGCAACGCCTTTGAAACACCATGTATATGTCTGGTCGTATGGAAGGCTCGTCTCATCCTCTTCAGCCTCTCTTTCATTCTGTCATTCCTCCTGCTTCTTGCTGTTGTGTATTATTCCAGGTGTTTAAATCTGTCCATCTCTTACTACGTTCGTGTGTTGCTGAATTCCCAGAGGTATTCAATACCTCTCTCACATTGTACGCGATCCTTGGTTACGAGACACAACCACACACAGATTGTCGAGTTGTGACATTGTGTCTTTGTCAGTGACACTTGCTATGTCGTTTCAAATGCTACGCATTCGACTTGATCCTATTGTTCTTCCTGACCCCCAATCATTTGTATTAGCATTTTCGCGATTACAACCCTCCACTTAATCCATATCCTCTCTAGCTGTTTCAGGAAGGCAATCAGCTTACAGCGGTATCGTTCACATAAGAATACGTTTTGTGAATGATTCTATCCAAGTAGTTCCGTATGACCATGACGAATAGTGTTGGTAATCCACGCAATGAACCTTGCCAGATATTGCATTAACTTGATATATTTGCAATTTCATTGACTCAATTCAGTTAACTTTATAATTACAGCCAAAATATTTTTAAGCAATTTTCCACTCGAGTACTTCTAGTTATTCTGTATATGTAGCAGTCTATAGTTTTATTTATTCTAAGAAATGACACAGAGCGGAACATATTTTTATTTAAATACTTTAACCTAACGACGAAATTAATTAAAATGGAGTTAAATTCAACTGAATTAATAAAACTATTATATAACTGTACTTCTAATTGAAATATGAAACATACGTTCGCTACCACCAGCCCAGCTCGTAAACATTGTGAGGCTTAAGTATGCCACGCTTGAGTGGGAACAATTAAATGTCCTAATATAGCCGATTTCCTTCAGTGGATGGAGGCTGGAAAACATTTAGTTGCTGTTACGACGAGAAACACATCTGCAAGGTCTTCTTGAAATATGAAAGGAATGCACTGCACCGCAAGGAGTCGTACGGACATCGCCATCGGGTACTTAAAGTGTGTGGAAAAGCTGCGGCGCTGCCCAGCTGCTATAAGAAACAGGGTGACACCCAGCTTGAGTATCAAGTCGCCCTAGCGAGTCACGGAACTGCTGGAAACAATAGGCGCGCGTGGTTGTCTGTTTGCTTTGTCGTGTTCTTCACTGAGGCACTACGACGTGCTAAACGTAGCGGAAGCAAAGTAACTGGCTCATACAGGAACGACGGCTCTGTCGTAGCGCCTGGCGCGATACGAAGTGTTGATCGTTCCATGCAACTACACTCATGCTCATAAATTAAGGATAATTGCAGAATGTGGTGCCACACAACGTGGCACTACAAAAAACTGGCGCTAATAGCATAGGCACATAGGGAACACACACGACACAGATCTATTGGTGATAAGTTGAGAAAACAAGTGCTACAAAACGCCGCTCCTTCGAAAGTATTCCGACATCAATATGGGATATGGTCACCATGCACATGTACACAGGCCGCACAACGGGTTGGAATACTCTGGATCAGGTGTTCGAGAAGCGGCTGGGTATAGCCTCCCATTCTTGCACCAGTGCCTGTCGGAGCTCCTGTAGTGTCCTAGGGGTTTTATGACGTGCAGCGATACGTCGACCAAGACCATCCCAGACGTGCTCGATGGGGTTTTGGTGTGGAGAACAGGCAGGCCACTCCATTCGCCTGATATCTTCTAAGGTACTCCTCCAAGATGGTAGCTCGATGGGGCCGTGCGTTATCATCCATCTGGACGAAGGCGGACATACTGGTGCAAAATGACGTCCCGATACACCTGGCCTGTTACAGTTCCTCTGTCAAAGACGTGCAGGTGTGTACGTGCAACAATCATAACCCCACCACACACTGTCAAACTACGACCTCCATACAGGCCCCCTTCAAGGACATTAAGAGGTTGGTATTTGGTTCGTGGTTCACACCAGGTGAAAACCCGGTGAGAATCACTGTTCAGACTATACCTGGTCTCGTCCGTGAACATAACCTGTGACCACTGTCCTTGACACGAGGCTTTACGGGCTCGCCTGTGTCCTGGTGTCAGTGGAATGCACCTTGAAGGTCTCCGGGCGAATAAACCATGTCCGTTCAGACGTCTGTAGACTGTGTGTCTGCAGACAACTGTTCCATTGGCTGCTTTAACGTCCCGAGCAAGGCTGTCTGCAGTACTCCGTTGTCGTCTGCGGGCACTGATAGTGAGATATCGGTCTTCTTGTGGTGTCTTACACTGTGGACGTCCCATACTGTAGCGCCTGGACACGTCTCCTGTCTGCTGGAATCGTTGCCATTATCTTGAGATCAGATCTTGTGCCACACGGAGGATCCGTGCTACGTTCTGCTGTGTTTGACGAGCCTTCAGTCGCCATAGTATTCTACCACTCATAACGTCATCAATACGTGTTCTTTGAGCCGTTTTCAACACACAGTCACCATTAACACGTCCGAAAGCGTCCGCACACTTACTCGCTGCACCGTACTCTGACATGCACCTCTGCGTATGTGGACTGCTGCCAGCGCCACCGTGCGACGATCGCAGGTCACATGGTCATACCCCGAGGTGATGTAAACCCGCAAACCGCTCACCATGTATCAGCATTATCCTTAATTTATGAGCATGAGTGTATATGAGTAGGGATATTTCAGGTCATGTTATTTGTCTTATAAATAAGTAGAACTGCTTTATGTTGCTAGAGTGAACCTTCATTGAACTATGTAGTTAGTTCCTCAGTAAAATCTTACTTGTTGCATAAAAATTTTAAAAACATGGTTTTCTGGTTTTTGCGTGTTCTCTGCTATGCGATCTTTCTCATTCGATTTGAAGAAAATTATCTGGCGGAAAAAACATTTTCTTTGCAGCTTATACACCTTCATCACATCTTGAATAATGAGCTGATTTTCTTTTCCTTGTTTCTCCACAGATGTTATGGTACTTTTCAAAAAAGTAAATCACTGGGCACGTTTGGAAATGTTTGCAGTAAACAACGTAGTTGCAGGCCAGTTTATGTTCAATACCTATTACGTCACACACCATTGCCTGCGAAATACAGCTGACATATCTTAATTTACTTTAACGGTGCAAAAAGACCCGTATATCTTTCCACTCTCGAGATATTATGTGACATATATTAGAGGATGTCAGTAACGATGTTGACACTTACATGCCAAACCTGAGGCTATTGGCACATGTTATTGTCAGCTACGTTGAGTGCGGAGCTGACATGCGTTTCTCCAGCTCAAGCTGGAAATGAACACAAATACTGAAATGAAAAGACACGTTTTATCACTGAATGCCCGCTGGGTAATGCGCGTTGTGAAAAATGCTTTGCTTCTGTAAGATTAAAACCGTTACAATAGCCGCTTTTTAAAATTACAATTTTTCGGTTGTAGACTTCGAATAAATATTGAAAAACTGCAGTACAGATAAAGGTGCAGGGGATGTCAAATGATATGTGGTTGAGGCTGTGGCATAACCTGGTCTCAGTTTCGTCAGCAAAGATCGCGAAGTGAAAGAGACAGGCGTAGCGAGAGCGAAAGGTCTTGTTGATGACTTCCCTCCATCGTCACTTTTGGATGGTATGAACTTTTCACCCTGAAGCAACAACAAAATAAGCGATTCATTTATTATCAGTTTGTTGCATGTCAGTACAGGTTTAGTCAAAAAGATCTTTACAACTTTGGAATGGTACCAAAATTTATTGAGATAACTTACAGAACCAGTATGTGTGTCATTTTGTAGCAAACAATCTGAAGTCTGACTGACGTCATGCATCAACATCCCATTCCGCCACGAGGAGCGCCAGCTTAGTGAACAGCTAAAGTGGCTACTTTTACTGATGTTGAGCGTCCTCACTGTGTGTTTTGGTTACATGAAACGAAATCTGCAACAACTGCCTGGCGTAAATTTTGCACAGAATACACTAAAGTGCTTTCAAGAAGGACTAAAATTTACTCTAGGCACAAGAATTTGTTGAAAAGGATTGTACAAGTTACGTCCATTTTGTTCCATCGAGTGTGGGAAAAATCTGGTTACCGTTGAGATGTTTGGCGCATCACACATGATGGTCGCATCGAACCAAAGCGATAAAAGACGGTTTTATGTGAGCTTGAGGTTGTTTCCTAAACAATGACACATCAGTCGTTTTTGTAAGTCAGCTCAATAAATTTTTACCGCACTCCTAAGTTGTTAAGTCCTTTTGGATTCACCCTTTAATTATCAATAAATCAATGGAATGTACCTTCTCCTCAAGGCACCGTTGGTGATGTTTTTCCTGATATGATGTCGCAAGTTTGTTGTGCCGCCTTCAGTTTTCCATCATTTAAAGTAAATGCAGCATCGTACTTCATTGCTGCTGCACTTCGTAAAGCACCTCGAACCTAGGGATGGTACCATTCTCCGATATAACCGAAGACCAAGGACAACAGCGAGAAACTGCCGTGTAGACCAGGTGGGGGCAAGTCTTTTGTACACACGTACTAGTTAATAGGCGACTCCACGCGGTAACAGGTACAGAATTGTCTGAGCACTGCTGTACCGATTCTTGTGTCATGTGTTTGCTGCTAGTTTCTAGCTGCTGGCGTTGTTTCTTACTAACAACTGATTGCATTTCACCTTTTCTGCAGGAACCCAATATTACAAAGCAATGGAAAATTTAGGAATAAACATCACCCTTCTTTTAAAAAAAGCTTTTTTATAAACCAAACATTTCAGCTTTGGCATTAGGTGAAATTTATAAACGTTTATTTTACCCGGATATAAGAAAAAAGTGAAAAAAAAGCTTATATGCGAGACCAAACAAATGTTGAAAAATAAAGGTTATTCAGAACTAAAATACCGGTACTGGTTATAACCGGACGATTTTTCCTATCTTTACTCCCCGTTGTAAGAACGACATTTCACAGTCGAAACTATCGTGTAAAAAGTGTACGTCAGTCTTCCGTAAGTTTTAAAGATCTTACTGACGTTTAGAGCATGACAAAGCTAGCCGTACACTGGACTCTTAGACTCCTCGCACTCACTCGAAACGCTATCCCAATATAGGCAACTGTGGAAACGATGCAGTTGTAGAAATTCTGCAATCGTGTCTAGCCAACCCAGCTGATTTTCTTAACTTCATCAAGGCCGAGTGCTGGGCGTACCACTCTAGCCACCAAACAAAGGAACACAGAAAGCAATGGAAAGATGAGGACTCACCACCGCTGAAAAGCACGAAAACTCAGCCATGATCGTACTGTGCTAACAGTCCCTGGAGCACAATATCAGTATCTTTTGATGAGGTAAGGTGAAGCTGTCAAGTCTAAATGTAGTCTGCTGAGCAAAGTGGTGATGTGCTGCGCGACAGCGTCCCAGCTCATTCTGCGCAGGACCGATCACACACGCACCATATCTGGGCTATCAAATTTCGTCTTAGTCCCCGTATTCTCCTAGCGGTGTATTTAGGGCCTTCTTCCTCTTCTCTTGAATGAATAACCCATTGCATGACAGGAATCTTCAGAATAACGATGAGGTGATTTTCGAGGTGGAAAGATTACTGAGTAGCCAAAATGAACAGATCTACGGCTAAGCTCTCTGCCAAGTCATCCATTTTTCAGAAAAAATTGTCCCATCGAGGGTTGGATATCTAGAGAAGTCTCGTGGTCACGTGTTTTGGGGTTATAATGACAACAACCAATGTGAGAAGAATGTGATAGAGCACTGAAAGACCTACGTCGAAACAAGGCGCCGGGAATAGAAGATATTCCTCCAGAAGTACTGACAGCCTTAGGGGAGACGGCCATGACGAAACTCTTCCATCTGGTGTGCAAGATTTATGAGAAGGGCGAGATACCCTGAGTCATGAAGAAGAAAATAACTGCAACACCAAAGAAACTAGTTACTGATAGGTGTGATAATCATCGAACTATTAGTTTGATAAGTCACAGTTGCAAAATACTAACACGAATTCCTTACAGAAGAGTGGGAAAATTGGTGGAAGTCCGCCTCGCAGAGCACGCGAGGCAATACTGAACCTACGACTTACCTTAGAAGATAGGTTAAGGAAAGGCAAATCTATGTTTATAGCATCTGGAATACTGTCTTTGAAATTCTGTAGGTAGAGTGAGTAAAACGCTGGGAGCGAAATGCTATTTACAACTTGTCCAGAAACCAAACGGCAGTTATAAAAGTCGAGGCAATGGAAGTAATGCGCTGGGCGAGAAGGGAGTGAGACAGGATTATAGCTTATCCCCGGTGTTATTCAATCTGTACATTAAGCAAACAGTAAAGGAAACCAAAGAAAAATTTGGGGTAGGTATTAAAGCTCAGGGAGAAAAAAATAAAAACCTTCAGGTTTTCCGATAGCATTGTAATTCTGTCAGAGACAGCAAAGGACATGGAAGAGTAGTTGACCGGAATAGACGATGACTTGAAAGGAGGATAAAGATGAACATCACGAAAACCAAAACAAGAATAATGGAATGTAGTTAAGTTAAATCAGGCCATGGAGAAGGAAACGAGACAATTAAGGTAGTAGATGAGTTTCGCTATTTGGCCAGCAAAATAACTGATGATGGCCGAAGTAGAGAGGATATATAAATATTGACTGACGATGACAAAAAAAGCGTTTCTGAAGAGGACTCATTTATTAACATCGAATGTAGACTTAAGCGCTAGAAACACTTTCCTGGAAATGTCTACCTGTTGTGTAGTCATATCTGAAAGTGAATCGTGGTTGAAGAACAGTTCAGACAAGAAGAGACCAGAAGCTTTTGAAGTGTACTGCTCCAGAAAACTGCTGAAGATTAGATGGGCTGGTCACGTAACCAATGAGGAAGTACTGAACACAACTGGGGAGACTAGAAATATGTGTCATAACTTGACTGAAAGAAGGGATCGGTGTATACGACACTTTCTGAGATATCAAGAGATTTTCAATGTAGTTCTGGAGGGAAATGAGTCTGTGTGGCCACGGGAGTAACAATCATAGGGAAGACCAAGAGACGAAAACAGTAAGCAGATTCAGGATATAAGTTGCAGCAGATATTCGGAGATGAAGAGGCTTGCAGAATAGCATAGAGACGTTGTTTCAAACCGATATTTCAGTGTCTGTATTATTGTGATGACGATGCACTGCGATGAAACACATCAGGTGAATTCGCAACTGCGAATAATAACTAACATCGGCTGTAGAATGGAATGACGACATTGAACATTTGTGCCGGACCAGGACTAGAACCCGGATTTCCCGATTTTGAGTCCCGGTCCTGCAGAAATTTTCAGTGTCTTCATTCCATTCTACAGCCGATGTCTGTCATTATTCGCAGTTGCGAATTCACCTGATGTATCGTTTCAAACCAGTCTTCAGACTGAAGAACAACACAACAACAACTACAATTTTGTGAAAACACTTCCTCAACATTAATTATTACAGATGAGGTAATTAATAACATAATAATATAGAAATTATTATTTGTAATCGACAAAAGGCTGCATAAAGCAAGTGGTTAGAAGTTACAGAAAAAGTGTACTAAGAGTGAACGGTATAAACGAATGCTGGTCTCTGGTTGACTGGTGTTTCTTACGAAATGCACAGCTAACAGAACAGCTTTCTTATCTCGTGCGGGAAGAACTGGACGGAATTACTTGAGCGGCAACAAGGAAAATATAGTAGTAGTATTAAATCTTTTTTCTAACGAAACTGATAAACATTCTTTCATTCTGGCGCAAGGTTATTTAACTTATTTGTGTAAGTTTCTTATAGTACAGAGCACGCTGTCTGAGATCCAGCCATTACAGGCTTCGATTCTTTTCAGCCAAAGCTCAGAGGGCGTAGAGTGGGTCAGAGCGATTCATATTTGAAAGAGTTCGAGAGGGGATAGCCAGTTACTGTGTTTGCCTCAAACCCAGTAAGATTTGTCGAAAACCTTGGCCTACACCGGGACATTTAATCTATTAGGTTGATGCATATGTTTGTAGATATTTATTTGTTTTTTTTTTTTTTTTAATGTTGCTCTTCTGGTTCCTGTGGGTTTATTTATCGATTGTCATTCTTTATTTGTAGTTCACTGTTGCTGTTTCAGTTTACATATTGTTATTTTGTCATTTGGAGATGGTGAATGGAGCTTTGGGCGCTAGAAATTGGAGTGCCAAGAAGAGAAATAGGGACATTTCGGACATTCTCTCCTGTCTGTGTTCATTAGAGGGGTGACAGGAGAAGAGGTGGAAAGAAACATTTGTGCCGTGTATGGGGATGGTGCCGTTGGACAGAGCACGGCAACTAATTGGTTTGCTAGTTTTAAGACGGATCGTTTTGACATTAATGACTCTACATGTTCAGGAAGACCTTCGCGGTTTGATAAAGGTCGTTTACGCGCATTAATCCTAAATAACCCACGTCATTGTACTCGAGATCTGGCTTATATAATTAACTGTGATCGTTCTACATAATGCGACATTTGACTACAGTAGGGAAGCTTCAAAAATCAGGTGTACGCATACGGAATGCTATAAGCCAAAATCACAACAATCAACGGGTGGTCTTGTTTGCATCTGTGTTTGTTTGCACGTGATAAATTGGCTCGTGAACAACACCGACAATTTCTATCCTGTATCGTTACTGGCAACTGTAAATGATGTCTTTATGCTAATATAAAGAAAAGAATGGTTGAGTACAAACAAAGCAGTAACTCCCCGTATAAAGGCCTGTGCGCATCCAGAAACGATAATGTTATATATCTAGTGTAACAACAACTGTGTGGAGTACTACGAATTACTTCCCCGACATTTTAATCAAGAACTGTGACGTCTTGCAGACGCAGTCCAAGGACAACGATCAGGAAGACTACGTAAAGTGATGCTACTCTTCGATAACGCTATGCGTGTGTGCGTTTGTGTGTACGCGCGCGCTCTCTCTCAAACGGACAGGCACAAAAAACACACCGGACAGGCACAAAACACACACACACACACACACACACACACATACACACACTATTTCTAGAATGTGTAACAACATATCTTACTGTAATGCATTGTGGACTGTGACAAACAATGGAAACTCCACGTAGGCATATCAACAATGTAGGAACATATAGAACTGGTACCTACCGTAAAGAATACACATTAACTTGCAGACAGGTACAATTAAAAAACATATACACAAAGCTTTCGACCACAGCCTCCGTCAGCAGAACAGAAACTGAGAAACACACCTCGATCAGCAAAATAAAAACACAGAAACACACACCATTTGTCACAAAAGCAAGCACACCTCACACACACATGACCACTAACTCGTTGGTTGGTCGTGTGCTTGCTTGTGTGTATGAATGGCGTGTGTTTCTTTGTTTCTCTTTTGCCGATGAAAGCTGTGGCCGAAAGCTATATATATTTGTCTTTCAGTTGTGCCTACCTGCAACTTAATGTGTCATTTGAACAGCTGTTCCTACAAAGTGAACTAATAGCGATTTAAAAATATTGTACAAGGTGGAGAAAAATTGTGCCACGAAATTTTAACTCTGGATACCTCATGATAGTAGGAATCAAAATTACTAATGTTGTGTAGATCGACAATGCACCATTTGTAAACTACGAAAACTTGGCGTCAAGCGCTCCGATTGGCCATGAGATTGTCCAGTTGCCGTTCGTCGTTTGACGGGCAGCGCTATGGTTGTCGGTTCACACATACAAACATCCCTCGTCCCGGCACTGCCCCAACGTGATACGCACACGTCTCGAATAGGTCTTACTGTCGGTCTCCATCTCATGTCATTCACACGTAAGCTTCGCTTCGGAATGCACACACGTCACCTGCAATTTCATCATACCTGCTTTAAGTAAAAGACTTTCTGCACGCAAACTAACAGCTGTTAACTGGTTTGATCCCAGTACGTCTTATCATGAAACTACAATGGATGTGTCAAGACCCCGACGGACTCGTTCCCTGGAAGGCTGGCGCGCTGCCACCGAACGTGCGGGGCGCCTGGGATACATCGCGATCTTCGGCAGGCAAAGCATTCGCGGTCATGCGTTTTCAAGAGCATCCGGTAGCAGGGCAATCCCGCGGCCAATCGTAGCACGTGGCGCCAAGTTTCCGAAGTTTAAAAATTGTACGTTGTCGACTACACAACATTAGTAATTTTGGTTCCTACTGGCATCATCTATCCAGGGTTAAAGTTTCGTAACACAATTTTTACCCATCCTGTATATTTCTAGCAGGAGGGTAACTTCTATTGTGTATGGTGAAGTAACGTGTTCTGGTCTGCTGTTCGTAGAAGTATCACAGTTGCCGCACTATTTTCTCTGCTTGAAAATCCCTTACAGAGCTCGCTAGCTGTGGTGTCTCATAATAAAATAGTATTTCCTGTTTCATACAAACTCTCTAACTGGGTCCCGTTTCAAGCTGATGTGAAATAAGGAAAGTTCTTTGGACAATATCATAATACTGGACCACCACAAAATAGTGTGCCGCTAACACGGTAGATTAATTTTTTTTACGATAATTAGAGAATGCGAATAAGTACAACGGGCAACGGCCTTGCCGCAGTGGATACACCAGTTCCCGTGAGATCACCGAAGTTAAGCGCTGTCGGGCGTGGTCAGCACTTGGATGGGTGATCATCCAGGCCGCCATGCGCTGTTGCCATTTTTCGGGGTGCACTCAGCCTCGTGATGCCAATTGAGGAGCTTCTCCACCGAGCAGTAGCAGCTTCGGTCAAGAATACCATCATAACGACTGGGAGAGCGGTGTGCTGACCTCACGCCCCTCCAATCCGTATCCTCCACTGAGGATGACACGGCGGTCGGATGGTCCCGGTAGGCCACTCGTGGCCTGAAGACGGAGTGCTTTTTGAATAAGTACAACACTGCCGTGTCTTCTATTACTGGGTTCTCTGTTCTCGCAGGTACTTAGTTCAAAGCACACAGTAGATAGACGCCACAACGTATTTGGTAATCAGTTATACTTGAGCAGGAAAGACCGTGAGTGTTGCTAAAATCAAAGGTTTGGCTACGTACCACATAAGCAGAGGCATGTTTAGCCGTTACCCTCTCAATTAACTTATTGACGAGTATTTTCATACAAATACGTGATTCCAATCATCACCGTGCCTCCTGTTACTTGTCGTATTATTCTTTCATGAATAACATGTGTGACTTCCATAATTTTTGAAGTATATACAAATCTCGTCGCACTTCGCCCCGAAACAGTACAAGAAGACAATCATAAAGTTAGAACGTCTGAATACTTTCATCAAAAGAAAACGCTTATGAAATTCAGTCTATAACTAAGTTGCTTGTTCTAGTGCCTACAGAAGAGTAAAATATAATAATAATATTTACGCAAAATTAACTTCTGCTCCATCTGATATTACGTCGTGTTCGCTTGTAAAAATAACACTGTTTTATAACCTCAGTTAGCAACGCCCAAAGCAGACGTAAATGGAGTGTGCTGGCAAAAAATTCAAGTGTTGTTCGCGGAAGCACATTCATTAACTAAACAAATACAGTTAATTTAAATGTGTTGACTCAGCTGCCACAGCAATGTTAGTTGTTCCACGTTTCCTTAATTATACAATGTTTACAGACATACGCCCATACTCCATAATGTGTGCCGCCCTCTGCAGGTATCCACAGTCCGACTTTGACGGTTCATAATAACGTGAAATACCTTCCTCAAACGAAAACAAGCGAAGTGGCAAATTTGTTATTGTTTAGTTAATACACGTAACTGTATTTTCGACCGAAATACGTGGTCGCAGTGAACAGCTGAAGCACAGAAATGAACTATGGTACCTTCTAGGTATTTAGATTTATTTTCGACGTTAGCCGCCTTCACACCAACGTACTAAGCGAGTAGTGGCTGATATTTGGTTTTTGGGCGTAGGGCCTTCAAGCACTCCGTCTTCAGGCCACGAGTGGCCTACCGGGACCATCCGACCGCCGAGTCATCCTCCGAGGAGGATGCGGATAGGAGGGGCGTGGGATTAGCACACCGCTCTCCCAGTCGTTATGATGGTATTCTTGACCGAAGCCGCTACTATTCGGTCGAGTAGCTCCTCAACTGGCATCACGAGGCTGAGTGCACCCCGAAAAATGGCAACAGCGCATGGCGGCTGGATGGTCATCCATCCAAGTGCCGGCCACGCCTAACAGCGCTTAACATCGATGATCTCACGGGAACCGGTGTATCCACTGCAGCAAGGCCGTTGCCTGCGTAGGGCCTTGGTCTAAAGTATAATTGTCTGCTTGTCATTTGGTCTTCTCACGCTGAAACGTCATCAGCGGCTTTAACGACTCAGAAAGGAGTTACAGAATCGAACAAATTCAGCAAGCAGATGTAAGCAATTCTGCAAATACCGGCCGTGAAAACCTACATTCTGTACTTACTACAATTTCAGTTTTAAGGATAAAAACAACAAAGTCGAAGATGTTGACAGATGCCATCGTGATACTCAACCTCCGTAAACGTTCCAGTGTAACCACGAGCCAGTAGAAAGTGGTGTAGATGACGCATAGAATAACTGGCCACGCTGTCCCACTGCCGCTGCAGAAGTTAAGTTAACCCTTCCCTGGATTACCTCAATAAATTGACGCGGATGATTTCCTATGACCCGTTTCTCGTAGATCTATCCTTGACACACTCAAGTAATGTAGTTCTTTTGGGACAATAGAATCGCTTGAAGATGCAAGCAAGTGACCTTTTTGGCTATAATCTGAGCATGAGGGTACATCATCTATTTGAAATAAATCTCGATTTGCGATTACAGTGCGTATATTAACGAGCACCTTGAAACAGTTTACAATTAAAAAGTTACTAAGAATTGTGAGCATGGTTAAGATGTCTAGTAAGAGAAGAGACTCGTATTACAACCCGTTTTCAATTGACTAGATTGGAGTTCACCAGAAATTTTTGCACACTTCGTACAACTCCGTATCTATTCGTATGTGGTCTAATGACTTTCATAGTTGTATGTATTATTAAAATTTTAACGAGAGTTAGTCTTCCACCAGCATTTTCAGGCAAAATGTAGACACTAATACCTAATATTTAGTAAACAAAAGTTATAGACATCATGCTTGAGTATTGATGGGTCCTCGACGTAAAGATCGCCGGGGAAGATACTCACGTTAGCCTACATTTCCTCACTCCACTTACTCACTATCGTGCCATATGGTACATCTGCTGCCAACGCCTGCATCGGAAATGGCTTACCATTCGGTGGTGTTCTGTTCTGCAGTGTTGCTTAAGGGACTGAATTGCCTCTGCTGTCCGTAGCCTCCCAAGGAAATGTAAAACTTGGAAAACAAAATTCTGCTCATACTAAGAGAATCCCTACAAAATGTAGCAGATGGGAACAACACAGTAATGCAAAAGTGAAAAAATCCTCATATCTGTAAAACAAGATTGCACAGTATGGGATAAGCAAGGAAGTTATCTTAAGTAGATTAACGCAGACGAATACAGCTTGAATGTTGCAAGTCACGGTTGACAGTTTTCTCAGGTCAAGCTTATATGTCACCATGATAGAAGGGCGGACTACCCTACAAGGGTAAGGGCTTGGGGTACAAAAGAATATGCAAATACATTGTAGAGGATGTTCGGTGTAACAATTAGGCAGAGATGAAGCAATTCTCAGAAGGTGGGAAATATGTAGCATACAACCTGTCACAATAATGGTGACTTAAAAAAGGAAAATTGGGAGGAAGCATAAGAAAGAGGAAGGAGGGAGAGAGTTATAAATTCCATCTCTGACTGTGTGACTGTGGATGGTCTGTAAAATACATCTGCCATAACATATCATAGGTTTAAAAAAAAGTTCCAGCCACAGGTTTCGCTAGAAATATAATATGTGTAAGGGCGAGATTGTCAATTCTGATGAATATGGTGGATGTTTGAACAATTCGTCCCTGGAGTCGTTCACTTCTTAAGATCCCAAAACACCTGTTCAGGGAGGTGTTTGCCCTGCTAATTTTTCTCAATTACACTACAGGGTCTTTCTTTTGTATTCCTTCACGCAGTTATTGACAATCATGGAGTGGTTTTCGCCGGTTATCATTTTACCCTTATCAATATGGAAATCCCATTCCGCAATTCAGAAAAAACATCAATAACCTTTCCGACATGCTAAATGGATTCATCGGCTTCAGATATTTCGCTTCCGTCATAATGTGAAGGACCACGACTCATCCAAATCAGAAAATAGACGCTCAGAATTAAATGGATTCTCTTTAAAACAATCCAAACATCGTTGAAACATACGGTTTTGTATTAGATTTCGCTCAGCATTCAACAAATCTGACTCCAATCTTGTATAAAGTTTTCTCTCAGTTAATTGCTCATATAGAATGTTTAATTGTCAGTCGTCTAATAACACCCTCTAGATTTCGCATGCGGCCAGGAAGTGCTAATGCAGCAATAGAGCGACACTCCGGGAGGTAGTGTCGATAGGGTTGCCTGTTCTACTGGCATGTAGTCATGGGTGAATGCGTGTCTCTTTACAGGTACATTTTAAAGGGTTCGACAAAGGTGCGGGCGTGGCACAGAGGGTGCTGCCGGGCTGGAGGATCTTAGAGGAACCCTTTCTGTTTTATTCAAGCTCTTATCAATGCCGTGAGATCATGTCACAGGAGGACTAAAAAGCATAAATACCTTTTGCTGCTTCGGATTGCGTTCAGACTTCTTTGAGTGATTTTGAACGGTCCCTAGTGTCTCCACTCCGTATACAAGAACAGAAATCACCATCGAAATACACACCCAAGGCGCCCGATCACATTTAATTAGGATCCAGCTCCACTATGGCGATACAGATGGCTTGAATCATCCGGGAGGTGTCAGCGGTGTCCAGGGTTTGCCAATAACATGATTATGGTGCACATCACACGCAAACTGGCGTTTACGACGACAAAGAAATGTGTATAAATGGGCGCCACAAGGGAAGCGGTGGTTTCGCTGATGTCGCTTATGCCACTTTCCGAGGCTGAGAGGCAGCACGTCTGTTTTCTTCGGCCACTCACAAGAGAAATGCGTGATTTCAATGCTGGTCGTCGCGGTTCTGACCTCCTTACCAAAAGTGTCAAGAGGGGTGGGTGCGATAAGAGGGAGTGTGACAATCTACCCATCGTGCCAATGTTCACGATGGCGTTTGGCAGAATTGTGGTGAAATATGGTGGCGATGTGACATCATTAACCCGCCTTACACCTCGCTTCTGATTTCTGGCCTCTTTTCCGCTTGTGTTGACAGGTTTCCGTTTGAAACGTCGCTGAGCCACAAGAAGACGTCACAGGGCGCCACGCTTTTGTACCATTATAGATGAAGTTGTAGGCACCTCTGAGCCAAATTTCAAACTTTTGCGGCACTATGGGAGACAGTTACGGCGTTTCAAAAAAGTGACCCCTTCATTGTGTTTCGCAGCGTAGTGTTGCACTTATTCAGTGTTTCTATCTGAGGGGACAATCTTCATGTGAATCACCTCCAGGAGAAGTGTTTCACTCGCCATCAATATAAATACTGAATTTAAAGAGCTCACTGATGAATGTAAGATAATGATAAACAGAAAAAAAATTGTTTTCATAGACTTGCTTCCACAGCTGCGACAAATTGTTTAAATGACTTCATTCCATCTGAAACTCTGAATTTTACTTTACCTGTTGTACTACTGTACTATTTAGGCTTTGGCTACTTTCAAGTATTTGGACAACTGCAGGCAACACAAGTTTGAAAGCTCAACGATGGAAGATTATACCATACTAATCGCTTGGACATGACGTATCTGGTAACTGTCCACACCCATTGTACTAGTGAGTGCAAATGTCATATATACAGGAAAAACCGGTAACATTAGAACCATTAATGTCATAAATAGAAAAAAATGGTTCAACTGGCTCTGAGCACTATAGGACTTAACTGCTGTGGTCATCAGTCTCCTAGAACTTAGAACTACTTAACTAAGCTAAGGACATCACACACATCCATGCCCGAGGCAGGATTCGAGCCGTAGCGGTCGTGCGGTTCCAGACTGTACCGCCTAGAACCGCTCGGCCACACTGGCCGACCCATAAATAGAAAATTATGTATATTACCAAAAAGCTCTGCAGGCTGCTTGTACGTTATGATGGAACAGAATGATTTATACCAAAATTCTGATTGGTGTGATGAGTCGTCTCTAGTTCTAAATATCTGGGCGAAACGTTGCAAAGCGATACGAAACACAATGAGCACTTGAGGACTGTGGTAAGGAAGGGGGATGGTTGACTTCGTTTTATTGGGAGAATATGGAATGTGTGCTTCATCTGTAAAGGAGATCGTATATAGGACATTGTGCGACCTGTTTCTGAGTACTCCTCGAGTGTTTGGGATCCGTAAGAGGTCAAGTTAAAGAAATATTTCGAAGCATTTCAAAGGTGGGTTGCTAGATTTGTTATCGGTAGGTTTGAACAACACGCAAGTATTACGTAGATGCTTCGAGAACGGAAATGGGAATTGCTACAGGGAAGGCAACGTTCTCTTCGAGGAACGCTATTGAAAAAAACTAGAGGACCGGTATGTGAAGTTGACTGGAGAACGATTCTACTGCCACCAACATACCTTTCGCGCGCTTAAGGATCACGAAGATAAGATAATAGAGAGTAGGGTACATGTGGTGGCATACAGACAGTCGTTTCCCTCTCATTCTGTTTGCGAGTGACACATGGAAACAAATGACTAGCAGTTGTACAGCGTACGCTCCGCCACGCATCGTACGGTGGCTTGTGGATTACACATGTAGATATAGAAGTAGAACATTTGTTAGTGCATACGTAAGTCGAGTGTGGAATAAATGACAATAAATGTAATTTTAATGACTTGCACCTTTACTGTAGATACCCGGCTCAGATTTGAAATTTTGTTACCAAACATCACCCACTCGGCGTGCACGCTATGGGTGGACGTTGGTTATGAGAATTAAGTGAAAGCAAGGACATCGGGCGCATTTAGGTTCCGAAATAAATCCCAAGACGACAGGTGAAAACTTGTGTCGGACTGGAACTCGATTCAAGAATTTCCGCTGAATGCGAGCGGTCGCCTTCGCCGCCTCAACTACCTTGGGACACTTCCCATTTGACCCAAATCCCCAATCTGCCCTACGTAAGTAGCGTCCGTATCCATTCTCCTCCTGCCTGGCTGTCAACCAGACGATTTCCCTGTTTGCATCTCATTCGTCTCTGCTACGCCGCCACGCCATCAGTGGGCAATCAGTCGAGCGGTGGGCAGTGGTAGCGATGTTTCGATCAGTCACTCGATATCAGCTGTGTACACATTATGTGACAAACGCTGAAACGACGACTACCTGTGTCGGCACAGTATCTTATTGTAAAAGAAAGGCGGATAACATTGTAGCTTGCAGTTCCTTGTGATTACTGTGGGCTCACAGTGTTTCAGGGATTCTGTAAGCCCCACAAGATTTTAATCGTTATTTTCCCGAAGGAAGTGGGAGTGCTGAAATCTTGGGTATTCAAAGAAATGAAGTTTTCATGCCAAGGTTGGTCCTTTGGTTGGTGAAGAAAGCGGTTATGTATTACGCATCACTGTTGCTGTAAACCTCAACAAATCATCTTGAGTCTCGTAAAGTTTCAACAGATTTGTACATATATCGCTAAAGGGTCAGGGGTCATTCGTACTCGTATTGGAGCAGTGGGACCTGTGGAAGTAGTAGAACGCAGCATGTAAGCTCTGAACTACGTTAACATTGTAGCGGAAGCCTTGCATCCCTTGGTTCAAATGGTTCAAATGGCTCTGAGCACTATGGGACTTAACATCTGAGGTTATCAGTCCCCTAGAAGTTAGCACTACTTAAACCTAACTAACCTAATGACATCACACACATCCATGCCCGAGGCAGGATTCGAACATGCGACCGAAGCGGCCGCGCGGTTCCAGACTCTAGCACCTAGAACCGCTCGGCCACTCCGGCCGGCCCTGCATCCCTTGCTTACACTCTTCCCCGAAAGCGATGACGACCTTTCGAAGAATAACAGCCAGTGTCACATGTCCAGAACCGTGCTACAGTGGCGTAAAGGTTATCGTATTGAACTCATGTTGATGTTCATTTTCTACAGGTCATGCAGCGTTGTTTAAGTTAGCTAGTGAGCAAGAGTGCGTTATTAATTTAGTTTCTTTCCTTTGGCAACTGTATTTTAACTGCAGTTTTCTATTTGCTAAATTAATTAATTTGTTATGACAGTAATTGCACATTTATGTAGCTATGATGTCATATTACTGTCACAACAAATTAATCACGACGTTAATCCAGCAAATATAGTACGACAGATAAATTACAGTTCCCAACGATGTTACATGTATGTCAGACCATCTAGACAATATATGCGTCACTCGGTAACGACAGTTTAGCCGAAACAGATACGCAGTGTAAGGGAACAAATAAAAATTAATATCACACAGCAGCGAGTCCTTACAAATACGCCATCATGTTACTGTCTTTGCCATCAAGTACGACTAATATAAACCCGATAGAACACATCTGGAACGCTATTGGCCTACAGCTCTAAGCCTACAAAACACTTGCCCATTTCTTATGACAATTACTTTATCTGTGCTGGCACGTCTGGTGTCATTTTTATTTTATTTTACTTACACGTCTAGTTCCGTAGGACCAAATTGAGTAGCAAATCTCCAGAGGTCATGGAACGTATCAGTACTTGAAATTACATATAACAGTAATAACAGATAAAAAAATGTTTATGAGCACAAAAAAAGTCAAACCATAAGTTTTTGTAAACGCACTCAACAATGTAGCATAAGAATCAGCTTAATGTTTCAAGGAACTCCACAAGAGAATAGAAGGAGTAACACATGAGGAAACTCTTCAGTTTCGATTTGAAAGCGCGTGGATTACTGCTAAGATTTTTCAATTCTTGTGGTAGCTTATGTGATCAAGATGCAGAATGGATTTCTGCTAATTCTTGGTAATAGGCTGATTTTGTTAACAAGAAACGATATGAAGAATATGTATATTGAGAGGCCAATGCAAGACACCCAGACTAGTAGTGAACAGGGTAGGCAAGAGGTTCGTGAACTTACACCACTTACTGCCCGAACTGCCCGTTTATGAGACAAAAATATCCTTTTAGAATTGGAAGAATTACCCCAAAATATAATACCATATGACATAAGCGAATGAAAATAAGCAAAGTAGACTAATTTTCTTGTAGAACGATCACTTACTTCAGATGCCGTTTATTTTCTACAAGCCATGAACTTATGTGATGAACTTCACTATTTCAAACAGAGAAAATGTTGCTCACAACATCCTTTACTACCAAGCTAGTGTCACCAGCAAACAGTTGCCCTAATACTAGAGGGAATATCACGACTTTTGATTATTCTTGTTAAAGTAAGAGGTGAACCAGTTGTAAGCTACTCCCCGTACTCAGTAAAAGTCCAACTTCTGGAGCAATATTTTGTGATCAACGCAATCAAACGCGTTAGTTAAATCGAAAAATATGCCTAGCGTCGAAACCTTTGTTTCATCTATTCAGCACCTCACAGAGGAATGAGAATATAGCATTTTCAGTTGTTAAACGACTTCTGAAGCCGAACTGTGCATTTGATTGCAAATTATGTGATATAAAATGATCAGTTATCCTTACATACACAGCCCTTTGAATAACTTTATCAAACACTGATGACATAGCAATAGGTCTAAATTTGTCTACTTTATCCCTTTCTCCCTTTTTGTAAAGCCGCTTTACTGCTGAGTACTTTAATCGTGCAGGAAACTTACTAATCTTAAAGAAAAAATTATAAATATGGTTAAGTATAGGGCTAACATGTTCAGTATAATACTTTAATATTCTGCTAGGCACTCCATCATATCCATGAGAGTCCTTAGTGTTCACTCATTTAATTATTGACTCAAGTGTCACAGAGGAGTATTACAGGCGTCAGTCTCGGAAAGGTATTTTCCAGCAGAGTTACATGGTTCCCAGTAGAAACTAAGTTTTTATTTAATTCACCAACAATGCTCAGAAAATGATTGTTAAATTTTTTTTTTTTTTTTGGTCATCAGTCTACTGACTGGTTTGATGCGGCCCGCCACGAATTCCTTTCCTGTGCTAACCTCTCCATCTCAGAGTAGCACTTGCAACCTACGTCCTCAATTATTTGCTTCACGTATTCCAATCTCTGTCTTCCTCTACAGTTTTTGCCCTCTACAGCTCCCTCTAGTACCATGGAAGTCATTCCCTCATGTCTTAGCAGATGTCCTATCATCCTGTCCCTTCTCCTTATCAGTATTTTCCACATATTCCTTTCCTCTCCGATTCTGCGTAGAACCTCCTCATTCCTTATCTTATCAGTCCACCTAATTTTCAACATTCGTCTATAGCACCACATCTCAAATGCTTCGATTCTCTTCTGTTCCGGTTTTCCCACAGTCCATGTTTCACTACCATACAATGCTGTACTCCAGACGTATATCCTCAGAAATTTCTTCCTCAAATTAAGGCCGGTATTTGATATTAGTAGACTTCTCTTGGCCAGAAATGCCTTTTTTGCCATAGCGAGTCTGCTTTTGATGTCGTCCTTGCTCCGTCCGTCATCGGTTATTTTACTGCCTAGGTAGCAGAATTCCTTAACTTCATTGACTTCGTGACCATCAATCCTGATGTTAAGTTTCTCGCTGTTCTCATTTCTACTACTTCTCATTACCTTCGTCTTTCTCCGATTTACTCTCAAACCATACTGTGTACTCATTAGACTGTTCATTCCATTCAGCAGATCATTTAATTCTTCTTTACTTTCACTCAGGATAGCAATGTCATCAGCGAATCGTATCATTGATATCCTTTCACCTTGTATTTTTATTCCATTCCTGAACCTTTCTTTTATTTCCATCGTTGCTTCCTCGATGTACAGATTGAAGAGTAGGTGCGAAAGGCTACAGCCTTGTCTTACACCCTTCTTAATACGAGCACTTCGTTCGTGATCGTCCACTCTTATTATTCCCTCTTGGTTGTTGTACATATTGTATATGACCCGTCTCTCCCTATAGCTTACCCCTACTTTTTTCAGAATCTCGAACAGCTTGCAGCATTTTATATTGTCGAACGCTTTTTCAAGGTCGACAAATCCTATGAAAGTGTCCTGATTTTTCTTTAGCCTTGCTTCCATTATTAGCCGTAACGTCAGAATTGCCTCTTCTTCCCTTTACCTTCCCTAAAGCCAAACTGATCGTCGCCTAGCGCATTCTCAATTTTCTTTTCCATTTTTCTGTATATTATTCTTGTAAGCAGCTTCGATGCATGAGCTGTTAAGCTGATTGTGCGATAATTCTCGCACTAGTCAGCTCTTGCCGTCTTCGGAATTGTGTGGATGATGCTGTTCCGAAAGTCAGATGGTATATCACCAGACTCATACATTCTACACACCAACATGAATAGTCGTTTTGTTGCCACTTCCCCCAATGATTTTAGAAATTCTGATGGAATGTTATCTATCCCTTCTGCCTTATTTGACCGTAAGTCCTCCAAAGCTCTTTTAAATTCCGATTCTAATACTGGATCCCCTATCTCTTCTAAATCGACTCCTGTTTCTTCTTCTATCACATCAGACACATCCTCCCCCTCATAGAGGCTTTCAATGTATTCTTTCCACCTATCTGCTCTCTCCTCTGCATTTAACAGTGGAATTCCCGTTGCACTCTTAATGTTACCACCGTTGCTTTTAATGTCACCAAAGGTTGTTTTGACTTTCCTGTATGCTGAGTCTGTCCTTCCGACAATCATATCCTTCTCGATGTCTTCACATTTTTCCTGCAGCCATTTCGTCTTAGCTTCCCTGCACTTCCTATTTATTTCATTCCTTAGCGACTTGTATTTCTGCATTCCTGATTTTCCCGGAACATGTTTGTACTTCCTCCTTTCATCAATCAACTGAAGTATTTCTTCTGTTACCCATGGATCTTCGCTGCTACCTTCTTTGTACCTATGTTTTCCTTCCCAACTTCTGTGATGGCCCTTTTTAGAGATGTCCATTCCTCTTCAACTGTACTGCCTACCGCGCTATTCCTTATTGCTGTATCTATAGCGTTAGAGATCTTCAAACGTATCTCGTCATTCCTTAGTAATTCCGTATCCCACTTCTTTGCGTATTGATTCTTCCTGACTAATGTCTTGAACTTCAGCCTACTCTTCATCACTACTATATTGTGATCTGAGTCTATATCTCCTCCTGGGTACGCCTTACAGTCCAGTATCTGATTCCGGAATCTCTGTCTGACCATGATGTAATCTAATTGAAATCTTCCCGTATCTCCCGGCCTTTTCCAAGTATACCTCCTCCTCTTGTGATTCTTGAACAGGGTATTCGCTATTACTAGCTGAAACTTGTTACAGAACTCAATTAGTCTTTCTCCTCTTTCATTCCTTGTCCCAAGCCCATATTCTCCTGTAACTTTTTCTTCTATTCCTTCCCCTACAACTGCATTCCAGTCGCCCATGACTATTAGATTTTCGTCCCCCTTTACATACTGCATTACCCTTTCAATATCCTCATACACTATCTGTATCTATTCATCTTCAGCTTGCGACGTCGGCATGTGTACCTGAACTATCGTTGTCGGTGTTGGTCTGCTGTCGATTCTGATTAGAACAACCCGGTCACTGAACTGTTCACAGTAACACACCCTCTGCCCTACCTTCCTATTCATAACGAATCCTACACCTGTTATACCATTTTCTGCTGCTGTTGATATTACCCGATACTCATCAGACCAGAAATCCTTGTCTTCCTACCACTTCACTTCACTGACCCCTACTATATCTAGATTGAGCCTTTGCATTTCCCTTTTCAGATTTTCTAGTTTCCCTACCACATTCAAGCTTCTGACATTCCACGCCCCGACTCGTAGAACGTTATCCTTTCGTTGATTATTCAATCTTTTTCTCATGGTAACCTCCCCCTTGGCAGTCCTCTCCCGGAGATCCGAATGGGGGACTATTCCGGAATCTTTTGCCAATGGAGAGATCATCATGTCAATTCTAGGCCACATGTCCTGTGGATACACGTTACGTGTCGTTAATGCAGTGGTTTCCATCGCCTTCTTCATCCTCATGTCGTTGATCATTGCTAATTCTTCCGCCTTTAGGGGCAGTTTCCCACCCCTAGGACAAGAGAGTGCCCTGAATCTCTATCCGCTCCTCCGCCCTCTTTGACAAGGCCGTTGGCAGAATGAGGCTGACTTCTTATGCCGGAAGTCTTCGGCCGCCAATGCTGATTATTTATCAAAATTTAGGCAGTGGCAGGGATCGAACCCGGGAGCGAAGACGTTTTGATTATGAATCAAAGACGCTACCCCTAGACCACGGGTTAAACACTGTACATATATGTGACTTATCAGTAACAGAAATATTTTTACTACGAACAGGCTTTATATCGTCGAACTTGTGTTGCTGACCAGACCCTTTTTTGACAACTGATTATACGATTTTAAGTTTATCTCTTGAATTAACTATTCTGTTTACGTACCACACTCTCTTTGACTTCCTAATAACATTTTAAGCACCTTACAATACTGTTTTTAATGGGTCACTGTAGCTTGATTGTGACTACTTATAACATTTTGATATAATTACCGCTTTGTTATACATGAGATTCTTATCCACTAGTCAACCACCCAGGCTGACTTTTACT
Organism: Schistocerca serialis cubense; assembly: GCF_023864345.2. Taxonomy (NCBI): domain Eukaryota; kingdom Metazoa; phylum Arthropoda; class Insecta; order Orthoptera; family Acrididae; genus Schistocerca; species Schistocerca serialis. Next base: position 316,685,661 of record NC_064646.1, read on the forward strand.
GCTAGAACCGCGTTTAGAACGTTCTAATGGCAAGCAACTCTCAACGAGCATGAGAAATGTGTTAAGGAAAGAATTATATTTGCCAACTATGTTATCGGTACTATAAACGTCCTACCACTCTTGTTCTTTAACGACGTTTAAAAAGCTCTCTATTGCCGCAGGATTAGCTTTCTTACGTAGTTTATGATTATATATGACAACGGTTTGAGTACAGAAGCCTTATAGTGTTAAAATTTGTGCACCATGTTCTGAAAGGCCAGTCACCATTTTACTAACAGAACGCCCATCTATTAATGAGGAATGAATAAAAATATTGTCTATGGCTAGGCTACTGTTCCCCTGCGCCCTAGTTGGAGAAAATACAGTCTGCATCAGATCATATGAGTTTAGGAGGTCTACCAACATCCTTTTTGTTGCACAGTGATAAACAAAAGTAATATTGAAGTCACCATATATAACTAATTTTTGCTACTTCCTATAAAGTGAACCAAGAACCCTTTCTAGCTTGAGCAGAAATGCTCTGAAGCCAGAGCTAGAGGACCTATAAACAACAACAACTGGAAGTTTAGCTTTACTAAATTCAACTAATCCTGCTCAAATTTCATATATTTGTTCAGTGGAGTGCCGTGAGACGTCTGTGGAACTCCTTGAAACACAGCCAGCCAATTTGTATCCTCGTAACGGAAGCCTCTGAATTAACAAATTATTTAAGGTGTGCTCTGATATACCAATAATATCAGAATCAACATCTATAAGCAGTTCACTAACTTTATCTCTAATATTTGTTATATTTTGATAGAATATCCTAATTCCTTCTTTGTATGGATACCTGACCTCTTCAGAAGGTGATTCCTTAGTTAGAGGGACTTCCTTCCTTTAAGCAGGTATATCTATCAGCTGACTTCAGTCTAAAAAAGGTGAAACTTTAACAATTACTACAGTGATCCCACCACCACCCACTACACTGTTACCTATAAGCTTTGCCAGCCTCCTCTTCCCATACTTATTTAGGTGCAGGCCATGTCTAGTGAAACCCGACATCTGATAGGCCCAACTGGCACCACTGAAATGTGACACATTCACTCTGCCATCAGTGCCTTCTCCAGCCCCATGTTAACATGCCTAACAGCCACATTAAGATAAAGCCGATCATAATGCTGAAACAGTAGCACGAATTGCACATTGGCGCCACAAGTTTGAGTAGCTATCCCTACGAGGTCACCACCTACATCGTATTCCCCGTCCCTAGCAAGACTATTTCCTGCTCCACCCACAATCACTACCTGACCCTCTTTTCTAAATTTCCTATATAACTCCCCTGTGCTGTCAGTCACCTGAGCCAACCATGCACTAGGCTTCACAATGCTGGTGACCAGCTACTCACTCCCCAACACTTCCTGCAATTGCTAGCCCACACCTCTACCGTGCAAACTACCTAGCAGCAGAACCTTCTTCTTTCTGTTAGACTTTGCAACTGACTTAAGCCTTCTAACTCCTGAGGACTGCTGCATGTTTCCTACACCTATAGCTACAAGAGGCTCCTCTCCATTCAACTCAGACAGTTGGTCAAATCAATTGTAAATACGCAAAGTACAATTGTTCCTAGCTACCTTCTTGCCGACTGCCAGTTCCAACACCGTTCATCCTCCTCAACCTATCTAGTTCCTCCAACATACGTCCACAGAGGACTTGTCGAATCTATGCCACACTTTATCGCTGCTGTATTGCGTACGAAGGTTAGTCAATACGCTATTAAGCACGTAATCGTATTGTTTGGACTCATAAAAAAAGCAGGGCGTTAGAGAGGAAGCGCAAAATACAGTTAGTCAGTTATAAGCAAGGTAATCAGTCATGTCCTTCTCAAAGAGCCCATCCCGAAATTTGCCTTAAGCGATGTAGGGAAACCACTGGAGGGGTAAATACGGAGGCTGCAAAGGGAATTCGTCTGTTTTCCCTATAGATTCAAATACACAGTGTTATTAACTTGGCCACGTCGCCCGGTAATGTAAGAAATCATTTTCCTCAGTCTTTCGTGAAAAGATGTAACAATTCTTTCACTGACTTACACTGAGCTGACAAAAATCACGGCCGGCCGAAGTGGCCGTGCGGTTAAAGGTGCTGTAGTCTGGAACCGCAAGACCGCTACGGTCGCAGGTTCGAATCCTGCCTCGGGCATGGATGTTTGTGATGTCCTTAGGTTAGTTAGGTTTAACTAGTTCTAAGTTCTAGGGGACTAATGACCTCAGCAGTTGAGTCCCATAGTGCTCAGAGCCATTTGAACCCATTTGAACCATTTGACAAAAATCACGGAATGCATCTCAGTAACGTGTCGGACCTCCTTTTGCAGCAGCTCGACGTGGTATGGACTCAACAAGTCGTGGGAAGTCCTCTGCAGAGATAATAATCCACGCTGCCTCTACAGCCATCCATTATCGCAAAAATGCTGCCGGTGCAGGATTTTGTGCACGAACTGACCTCTCGATTATTTACCATAAATGTTCGTCACATTTAACAATACATATCCCTTAATACTTCAGACCGGAAGTTTAAAGAACTGTTCAGTTGCTTACACGTAACTTTAATTTAAAAAATCGACATATAACGTCTATTAGTTGCAACGTTTACCAAATTTATGAGCAAAGACTATGCTGATTGTGAAGACGTAAGACAGCACGTCCTGTTTCTCACGGTCGGTAAATTTTAATCGAAGTACTCCAAATAAGAAACGTAAAACTTAACACCAAATAATTCTTATAAAATCACTCTATGTAGCTGTACATAGCAGCTAACATGTTGTCGCCACAGACATTTTAGCACTGGGAGTCCTTGATCTGATAAAGAGGGATAGAAGGTTATCGCAGAATTCAGGATACCTGGAGCAACGTTAAGAACAAAGGGCGTAAAAAAGGTGTTCAGTCTCTATTACTCGCTGCGGAAATTGTGCTTGACTTGTGCATCGAGTGTCCGTCAGCGACACCAGAACCATTTGACGTCTGCCAAACTTCAAATAGGGCTTTTCGTAGCGAAGGCTGGATTGTGGAAGTCCCTCGTAATCTGGTTTTAGCTCAAATGCTCCAAAATTAGTTTGGCACAACAAACTTTCAATGATTAATGTTGTGTAACACCCTTCCTGGAAACTTTATTGTATGGAAGAGTCAGAAATAATCTTCTTTTGACAACTGTAACAAGTCTAGAGACACGCTACAGCACTCAAAACGCATTTTATGAAAGGTGGCTCAACGTTCTCCATTTTCACGCTTCATTTGATGTTGACGTTCCGTCCCACTGATGTCGTGAAAATCTAAGAACGCAGCAATCGTAGCCTATATCTCCGTCCGCATCAGTACTGCGCAAATCACGTTACGATGCGTAGCGGCGAGTGCTTCGTGTATCTTTGTCACATTTCTCCCGACCTCCTCAGTCCTGCGCGAGAAGCAAAGGGTGCGTTGCGTGATCGTCTCTAGGTGACACTCCATAAGAGCTCTCTTGTCGCGAGATCTGAGTCGGAAGAAGCAATATTTTGGCTGACTCTTCTAGGAACTTACAGTTTTAACTGTAAACCACGCCCTAAAAAAATGATATTGACTTTGCTTGACTTAAGTATTTCTGCCAATTACTTAGGTATTACTACAAGATTAATTTGATACGCTACAGGGAACTTAAACTGCATCATCATTTAGTGGCTCCCGAAATATTTCTATGTCTGCTTTCCTACCGAACATATTTCTTCTTTGACTTTTCATTACAACTACATTCGACACATTTTCTGACAAATCGTGAAAACAAAATATGTCCTACCATAGCGCTCATATTACTCAACTGTCGCCCTGAGAGACCACTTTTTATGCACTCTAGACCATGGACAGCGGCGAACCTACCGCTTACGTGTAATTTGTCGCCTTGTTTTCTAAATGAAATTATTGTGTCCTCCTTCTATGTACTGTTACAGTGTCAGTCAAAGAATGACACATTGATTTAAAAAATAACGAAAAGTGAATGAAACGAGGATACGCTACTCATGCTGGCCGATAATGCTCGAGGAAAATATTCAGTGAGATGGTCTGGTGCGCGTATTCAAATATTACGTATTGCACGTAGGTCATTTCTCCCTATCTACTTCTGTATCCAATCGTGTACGCTGCGAATCACTGTAAAGCGTGCGGCAGATGATAGTTTTTACTGTGTCATATTTCGTTCCAGTTGCATTAACGAATGGGCTATAAAAGCAATAACTGCTTGAACACCTATCTTCGAGATGTTATTTATCAACTATGTCTGCACGATCTTTAAGTTCTAAAGGACAGATGCTAGAGTTTTCTAAGCAGGCTCTACCGACATGTGTGGCGCCTTTCTTCGATTATTTGGCCCTTAAGATTGTTGACGTTTTCCAATTATTTATTTTTCGACAAATGAAAGGAGAAATAAGTGACAGCACTTTAAGTGTATGATTATAACTAATATAAAATGGTCTAACAATTCCTCTCTCCTTCACATTACAGATGTGGACAACCTGCAAATCATGTTGCAGTGTATCTGTGTAGTGCGTGAAATACGGGATGATGGAGCTTATGTGATAGCAATTGAAAAGAGCTTGGATAGCTGACTTTGATCATTACCCGCAACAGATATCAGTCCAGGTTAGAGTCCCAGATTAACTCTGCCAGTAAGTTTCGATACAGCGTATACTAGACTATACAGAGAAAGATTCGTTTTTAGAGTTACTGCATGTATTGACTACAGTATACATTTTCATGTAATGAACAGAAAAATTAATATGTGGCGAGAATTTTAGAGTAGCTTGTTACATTGAACAAGTTGTAAATGGTAAGTTACTGCAATCCTAAATTTATCTCTGTGGATTTACCTGTATTTACTACGTCGATTAAACAGTACTAAGAGTGATAATAATATATTTATTAGAGTAATAATGAGTGAAAATGAAGCAACTTCATAACAGATTATACATCAGTAACATCGACAATGAAAGTAATACATCCATGTACTCATTTAAAGAAGACTGACTGAATATGTTTTATATTTGTAAGAGGCTATTAGCCAAGTATTTCATAATGAAATAATACCTTCACAGTTCCTGCGAAGTTGGTTGAAACATACATCTTCATTAAATCTCTATCGGCAGCATTCCATTCTGTGGCCCTCTGTTAGTTCAAATGGCTATGAGCACTATGGGACTTAACTTCTGAGGTCATCAGTCCCCTAGAACTTAGAACTACTTAAACCTAACTAACGTAAGGACATCACACACATCCATGCCCGAGGCAGGATTCGAACCTGCGACCGTAGCGGTCGCGCGGTTCCAGACTGTAGCGCCTAGAACCGATCGGCCACTTCGGCCGGCCCCCATGTTAGTGAAGAGTGACACAACGACGATGTTAATATATCTAATATTGCTTAATATCACTACTTAATATCACTGTGTTCCAAAGGCAGCTATCGAAATAGCCGCATTGTTGTAAAGACATCATATCACGTAGAAACTGGCTCAGGATGTACAACAATGAAAGGTGGCTACACTGAGCCACAGCGCCAGAGATTGCGCCAAAGAGTATTATTCCGCCGCCTCCACTGGCAGTGCTTGTCGAGAACTCGTAGTAGTCAGTGCTTGCTGAGATGTCGTAGTGAAGAGCTCTTGTCGAGAAGTCGTGGTGGAGAGTGCTTGTTGAGATGTGGTAGTAGTGAGTCGGTGTTGATATGTTGTAGTAGGGAGTGCTTGTTCCATGTTTTATGCAGTTGTTTGATGGGCTAGACAGCAGATGTTGTTCGAATGGAGATATTGTAATGATCAGAGTGCTTTTCGTCAATATACATGAAGGTAAAATATTCCCTTTTTTTTTCATTATTTCCATGTCTTAAATAATGCGTCATTACAGGTTCAGTCAACAAAGCATCTGGCTTGTGTTCTTGTATTAGAGTGTAATTCTGGTTTTCTTGCGCAATTATAGTATTTCTATTTTTTTAATTACTTCAGTATAAATGATATTTAAAATTTCTTGTCTTATTGAAGAATAACCGTGCCAGATGTGTACGTTGAATCACACTTCCACACACAGAACAGTTACACTTGTGCTTTGTTGTTGCGTTGGTTTTATAGCTGCTGGGGACTTAATTAATTAATTGTGTTAACGAAAATTTTCTTTCATTCTTTGTTGTTATTCTATGCAGTCAGATTGCGTACTAAAACTAGTCAGGGACAACCGTTTACGAGACTTCGCAATCGGACATACAGCTACTAAAAATTTAAAAGTATTTGCATTTCATATTTATACAATTAAGCCCCCATGCAACAGTGACAAAAATTATGACTTAACTAAATTGCTAACATATTGCACTGGTGACTCACGTTGAAACAGGAGTTTATTTCTGACTATAAACTGGAATATAAAATACGCTAACGTTATGGCACGCTACAGAATACAAATGACAAATATATTGGAACGGAAGAATAGTGACAACAACATGGCACACTACAGAATACAAATGACAAATATATTGGAACGGAACAATAGGCGTGCGGGTAAGCTACTACAAACAACATAGTGAACGCATTATTGTGGCCAAGATAGACACGAAGCCCACGCCTCCTACAGTAGTACAAGTTTATATGCCAACTAGCTCTGCAGATGTTGAAGAAATTGATGAAATGTATGATGAGATAAAAGAAATTATTCAGATAGTGAAGGGAGACGAAAATTTAATTGTCATGGGTGACTGGAATTCGAGTGTAGGAAAAGGGAAAGAAGGAAAAATAATAAGTGAATATGGATTGGGGGTAAGAAATGAAAGAGGAAGCCGTCTGGTAGAATTTTGCCCAGAGCATAACTTAATCAGAGCTAACACTTGGTTCAAGAATCAGAAAAGAAGGTTGTATACATGGAAGAACCCCGGAGTTACTAAAAGGTATCAGATAGATTATATAATGATAAGACAGAGATTTAGGAACCAGGTTTTAAATTGTAAAACATTTTCATGGGCAGATGTGGACTCTGACCACAATCTACTGGTTATGTACTGCAGATTAAAATTGAAGAAACTGCAAAAAGGTGGGAATATAAGGAGATGGGACCTGGATAAACTGACTAAACCAGAGGTTGTACAGAGTTTCAGGGAGAGCATAAGGAAAAAATTGACAGGAATGGGGGAAAGAAATACAGTGGAAGAAGAATGGGTAGCTCTGACGGATGATGTAGTGAAGGCAGCAGAGGATCAAGTAGGTAAAAAGACGAGGGCTAGTAGAAATCCTTGGGTAACAGAAGAAATATTGAATTTAATTGATGAAAGGAGAAAATATAAAAATGCATTAAATGAAACAGGCAAAAAGGAATACAAACGTCTCAAAAATGAGTTCGACAGGAAATGCAAAATGGCTAAGCGGGGATGGCTAGAGGACAAATGTAAGGATGCAGAGGCTTGTCTCACTAGGGGTAAGATAGATACTGCCTACAGGAAAATTAAAGAGACCTTTGGAGAAAAGAGAACCACTTGTATGAATATCAAGAGCTCAGATGGAAACCCAGTTCTATCCAAAGAAGGGAAAGCAGAAAGATGGAAGGAGTATATAGAGGGTCTATACAAGAGCGATGTACTTGAGGACAATATTATAGAAATGGAAGAGAATGTAGATGAAGAGAAAATGGGAGATACGGTACTGCGTGAAGAGTTTGACAGAGCACTGAAAGACCTGAGCCGAAACAAGGCTCCGGGAGTAGACAACATTACATTAGAACTACTGACGGCCTTGGGAGAGCCATTCCTGACAAAACTCTACCATCTGGTGAGCAAGATGTATGAGACAGGCGAAGTACCCTCAGACTTCAAGAAGAATATAATAATTCCAATCCCAAAGAAAGCAGGGGTTGACAGATGTGAAAATTACCGAACTATCAGTTTAATAAGTCACAGCTGCAAAATACTAACACGAATTCTTTACAGACGAATGGAAAAACTGGTAAAAGCCGACATCGGGGAAGATCAGTTTGGATTCCGTAGAAATATTGGAACACGTGAGGCAATACTGACCCTACGACTTACCTTAGAAGAGAATTAAGAAAAGGCAAACCTATGTTTCTAGCATTTGTAGACTTAGAGAAAGCTTTTGACAATGTTGACTGGAACACTCTCTTTCAAATTCTAAAGGTGGCAGGGCTACAATACAGGGAGCGAAAAGCTATTTACAATTTGTACAGAAACCAGATGGCAGTTGTAAGAATTGAGGGGCATGAAAGGGAAGCAGTGGTTGGGAAGGGAGTGAGACAGGGTTGTAGCCTCTCCCCAATGTTAGTCAATATGTATATTGAGCAAGCAGTAAAGGAAACAAAAGAAAAATTCGGAGTAGGTATTAAAATCCATGGAGAAGAAATAAAAACTTTGAGGTTAGCCGATGACATTGTAATTCTGTCAGAGACACCAAAGGATTTGGAAGAGCAGTTGAACGGAATGGACAGTGTCTTGAAAGGAGGATATAAGATGAACATCAACAAAAGCAAAAGGATAATGGAATGTAGTCGAATTAAGTCGGGTGACGCTGAGGGAATTAGATTAGGAAATGAGACACTTAAAGTAGTAAAGGAGTTTTGCTATTTGGGGAGCAAAATAACTGATCATGTTCGAAGTAGAAAGGATATAAAATGTAGACTGGCAATGGCAAGGAAAGCGTTTCTGAAGAAGAGAAATTTGTTAACATCGAGTATAGATTTAAGTGTCAGGAAGTCGTTTCTGAAAGTATTTGTATGGGGTGTAGGCATGTATGGAAGTGAAACATGGACGATAAATAGTTTGGACAGGAAGAGAATAGAAGCTTTCGAAATGTGGTGCTACAGAAGAATGCTGAAGATTAGATGGGTAGATCACATAACAAATGAGGAGGTATTGAATAGAATTGGGGAGAAGAGGAGTTTGTGGCACAACTTGACGAGAAGAAGAGACCAGTTGGTAGGACATGTTCTGAGGCATCAAGGGATCACAAATTTAGCAATGGAGGACAGCGTGGAGGGTAAAAATCGTAGAGGGAGACCAAGAGATGAATACACTAAGCAGATTCAGAAGGATGAAGGTTGCAGTAGGTACTGGGAGATGAAGAAACTTGCACAGGATAGGGCAGCATGGAGAGCTGCATCAAACCAGTCTCAGGACTGAAAACCACAACAACAACAACATGGCACACTACAGAATACAAATGACAAATATATTGGAACGGAACAATAGTGACAACTCGTCAGTAGTCGAAAATTCCGACACGAGATTACAAATCTAAATTTAGAGCATTCCTCACTTAGCGCACTTCCTATAATCGCAAGATATATTTTTAGTGCCTATACGAAATAAGTATATAAATCAGAATGACAGAGTGTATACAAGGAAAGTGGTATGTTATGCTTCTGTCCAATACCTGAAATCTTGGTCCACGTGAATCTAGCTTCATGAGGGACGGAGGAGAGTGGTTAAGATAGAAGATATCTAGAGAGTAAAACATACAGTTATAGTTACGTCAAGGACCATGAGGAAATACGTTGGTAATATAGCGTAAAAGCGCAAATATTATGATTTACTTACCTAAGACTTCTGTAAATTATATCATAGTATCTGCAATACTATAATAATATTACAAGATGAAGGAAGGCAATATCAAAACAAGAGTACTCGAGATTTGAGACACAACTGTAGAATCATTTGTTGCAACTGGGTGTGAGCTAGCCATTTAATTCTTTCCTTTTGAGAGCTTATTATTAAATACCGAGTTATCTGAATATAAGTATAACACAAAACATTTCAAGATTTCTACGACCTCACATTATTGCTTTCGTCCCAAAATGAGCGTCAGCATCTTGAGTAGAAAGTCATTCGGTAGAGGGTTTTTATCTTGACGGATATCATTAGTCAGTTCATCGTCCTTGTGGTCGGTCCTCCTCCTTAAAAACCGCAGACGTGTCGAATAAGAACATGTCCTAGCAGTCGAAGAATTTTCTTCTCACGATCTAATACTGGCCGCGAAGCATGGAGAACAAGTTGAAGCTCCCACACAGCGTGAGCTGCATAACTGGACGCGGAAACTGCTGCTACGTTTCTCGAGTCAAACTAGAGAACAGCTGCTGCAGTTTCACGCTGTTCCGTAACTTCATACGTCACCCTAAGTTCCATTAAGCCTTCTTGCTGTGTGAGCTCCTCCGACAGAGAAATGTGCAAGCTTAAAGTTTGCAAGCGAACTCCTGCAGTTATCTAACGATTCTCGTTGTTTGTGTGAATGCCGTGTCGAGGGCGGACGCGTGTCGTAAACTAGCCGTAAACCTGTTTACGCTGCGAAGTTCCAGCGTGCCTCGGTCTCACAGAACGTTTGACGAGCTCATTGAGAGAACGTAGTCGAGCGATACGTCGGCGCCTGCGTCAACTGGAGACTACTAAAACTTTAGAAATTACAGTGGTCGTACCACGTGAGACCACATGCCTCCTGTCTGTTTACAAGCGTATGTATGGAACGACAAAACTTAAAGCAATCCTCAGCTAGCAGGATCAACTTGTGTAGATATTCCAATCGCTTTATTCAATGCAGAATAGATAATTAGTAAAAATTCTATGAACCTTGTTCTTTTATTGTTATTTTTGCAAAGCATAAAACGAGAAGTTAAATGACCTTTCTTTTCTCGATATTCTACAGTGTCTGCTGAGTAGTGGCGTTATGAATGTTAGTCTGAAGTAATTGTCATTATTCTTGTGTGTGTTAAGTTCCAACATTTTCCGTTTCATTAGCACTTTTGAGCTCATTCTTACAGCAAATATCATGCGAAAATTTATGAATGAGTCTCTAAAAAGGTAAAATTTATTTTCGTGCAGATGTGGAGAACTGAAAAGCTACGTCACGCTCACTAAATGTGGTCGACTTTATCACGTCTTCGTAGATGCCACTCACTGTACAGAGCATAGTTGTTTGTGGATCCACACTAACGCTGGTCTACGCAGCTCTCCAGTAGTGCAATTTTGCCGCTATCGCCTTTCTTGCTGCGTGACATTTACGTCTCACGAATTCAGATATCGGGCGTATATACTGACTAAAGAAGACTTTACATTTTAAGGAGCAAAAACCACCATACCTTTTTCACACTCTTTAATTCCTAGCGACTCTGTGTTGGTTTGCGAAGATGCGAAACCTATATAAGGGAAAGACACAAAAGAAGCGATTAAATGTGTCTGACACGTGGTCTTACAGGCGACTGCTTCAGATCAGAAAGGTGGAACGAATAATGTGCAAAGACGTCCAGCAACGGAACAGAGCGAAAGTACACTAATAGTGAGTACAATGAAGCAAAGAAGTAGAGTCGTTCATCTCATATTACAACATGAATCGGAGCTGATTAGTGTACTTGAAAGGAAGGTGGCAGGAAAGAATCTCAGGAACATTCCCCAACATATACAGGGTGAGTCACAAAACGTTACCGCTGGATATATTTCGTAAACCACATCAAATACTGACGAACCGATTCCACAGACCGAACGTGAGGAGAGGGGCTAGTGTAATTGTTTAATACAGACCATACAAAAATGCACGGAAGTATGTTTTTTAACACAAACCTACGTTTATTTAAATGGAACCACGTTAGTTTTGTTAGCACATCTGAACATATAAACAAATACGTAATCAGTGCCGTTTGTTGCATTGTAAAATGTTAATTACATCCGGAGATATTGTAACCAAAAGTTGACGCTTGAGTACCACTCCTCCGCTGTTCGATCGTGTGTATCGAAGAGCACCGAATTACGTAGGGATCCAAAGGGAACGGTGATGGACCTTAGGTACAGAAGAGACTGGAACAGCACATGACGTCCACATGCTAACACCTTTTTATTGGTCTTTTTCACTGACGCACATGTACATTACCATGAGGGGTGAGGTACACGTACACACGTGGTTTCCGTTTTCAATTACGGAGTGGAATAGAGTGTGTCCCGACATGTCAGGCCAATAGATGTTCAATGTGGTGGCCATCATTTGCTGCACACAATTGCAATCTCTGGCGTAATGAATGTCGTACACGCGGCAGTACATCTGGTGTAATGTCGCCGCAAGCTGCCACAATACGTTGTTTCATATCCTCTGGGGTTGTAGGCACATCACGGTACACATTCTCCTTTAACGTACCCCACAGAAAGAAGTCCAGAGGTGTAAGATCAGGAGAACGGGCTGGCCAATTTATGCGTCCTCCACGTCCTATGAAACGCCCGTCGAACATCCTGTCAAGGGTCAGTCTAGTGTTAATTGCGGAATGTGCAGGTGCACCATCATGCTGATACCACATACGTCGACTCGTTTCCAGTGGGACATTTTCGAGCAACGTTGGCAGATTATTCTGTAGAAACGCGATGTATGTTGCAGTGCTCTCCGATACACACGATCGAACAGCGGAGGAGTGGTACTCAAGCGTCAACTTTTGGTTACAATATCTCCGGATATAATTAACATTTTACAATGCAACAAACGGCACTGATTACGTATTTGTTTATATGTTCAGATGTGCTAACAAAACTAACGTGGTTCCATTTTAAAAAACGTAGGTTTGTGTTAAAAAACATACTTCCGTGCATTTTTGTATGGTTTGTATTAAACAATTACACTAGTCCCTCTCCTCACGTTCGGTCTGTGGAATCGATTCGTCAGTATTTGATGTGGCTTACGAAATATATCCAGCGATAACGTTAGGTGACTCACCCTGTACAAGGGAGGTGCTCCATGATTTAGGAGAGAGTGGTTGTGTCGAAATACGGACTATACCTGTTGCTGTACTGTGCCCTTACAACACCACTGTTGCTTCGCAAGACGTCTCCCGGTAGCTGGTTGTAACACACTGACCAACCAAAGGTCGTCCCCCCTCAAGTCAAGCAAGGGAAAGGTTGTAACCTCCCAAAGAATAATAATTAAAGAAAATATTTAAATGGAAATGGAGCTAAGTGTAACCTCCCAACAAAAAATGTTAATGAAAAATGTGAGCCACATGTAAACTCCCCACAAAATATTGTTAAATGGAAATGTGCCAAGCGTAACCTCGCCACAAAATAATAATAATTAAATGAATTTTTCTAATATTGTAACCTCTGAACAAAATTGCTCCGATTTATAGTCTGTGCGCAGAAATGCATTCACACTTAATATTCCCACAAAATTCTTTCCTCATTTAATGTCAAGTTCGAAACAGAAAAATTCCTAAACACCAAAATAATAAAAAAAAGTTTTGTAACCTGATGAATCGATAAGGACAGCGGCGCTGACCTTCGGCCCTGTATTCTGAATAAAAAAAGCAAAAATCTCTTACCTCAATAAAACTGCAGTTATATCTGCTCTTAATTAGTCATTATTCGACACAGCTTCGTGCAATGCTGGCGTATATGTTTTTTGATTCTTGGAAGCAATGATAATGCATTGGAAAAATTCTTTAAATTGAAATTAATGCTTTTCTTTAAAAGAGTTACTTTATATTATAAAAATTATTATTGGGGCATTTCTTTTGAACAAATTAAATTACAATTAACATACATTATTAAATATGCTCAAGGCTGCTTCTTTACCTTCTACAACAATACTCATCCTCCAGAGTCCTGACCAGAGTCGCGAGCAGAGCACACAGCCGACGCATGCCGACTCCCGCCGACTCACGCAGGCTACACCAGATTACTACTGACTCGCTACTAAAGCCGACCGACTACTACTACTGTCGACTCGCGCAGACAAGTGCAGACTCGCGACAAGCACTAACTAACGATGAACTACTCTCTGGTCAGAGATTCTGTCATGCCTCGCCCATCGCCGGCAAATCAATCGTCGACTGGCAGCTTATTGCCATGAGCTCACTTCCACGGACGGACAAACACACACCACTGGAGGTTGCACTACTCGAATATAACGGTCCATTCAACTTAAACTCGCTGAATCCGGACCTCGACGTGGTCGTGCACTCTCGCGGCCACATCCTTCCATCGGGCAGTGCGTGTACCGCCAGCTGTCCCGGCGCGTACTGGCGCTGTGCGGACCTCACTGCTGCTCCGTCCTAAGCTAACTGCCTGACATATGAGGATCCGGAAATACTAGAGGTCGCTCCAAAGATAGTGCCACAGTACATGCTATCGATAAGCGCTGTTGCTGCCACTGACGGACATACAAAGCTAGCAAACGTAACGGTGCCAGTGAACAGACTAAGAAACGAGAGGTGACAATCCCAATCCACGGCGCCAACCTGTCAATGGCACCAAGACGAGCCAGAGCACGCTTCAGCTCTGTATTATTCCATATTGCAAGCCTTGAAACAGAATCGTTACCATGAAATGTTTGCATCAAATGATTACAAATCGCGTGTAAATTGCGGTCGTACAAATCCAACAATGCGTAATAACACTGCAATAACTGTCCTCTGCCAAAACCTAAGTTATGCTCATTACCGATGTTACACTCCTGGAAATTGAAATAAGAACATCGTGAATTCATTGTCCCAGGAAGGGGAAACTTTATTGACACATTCCTGGGGTCAGATACATCACATGATCACACTGACAGAACCACAGGCACATAGACACAGGCAACAGAGCATGCACAATGTCGGCACTAGTACAGTGTATATCCACCTTTCGCTGCAATGCAGGCTGCTATTCTCCCATGGAGACGATAGTAGAGATGCTGGATGTAGTCCTGTGGAATGGCTTGCCATGCCATTTCCACCTGGCGCCTCAGTTGGACCAGCGTTCGTGCTGGACGTGCAGACCGCGTGAGACGACGCTTCATCCAGTCCCAAACATGCTCAATGGGGGACAGATCCGGAGATCTTGCTGGCCAGGGTAGTTGACGTACACCTTCTAGAGCACGTTGGGTGGCACGGGATACATGCGGACGTGCATTGTCCTGTTGGAACAGCAAGTTCCCTTGCCAGTCTAGGAATGGTAGAACGATGGGTTCGATGACGGTTTGGATGTACCGTGCACTATTCAGTGTCCCCTCGACGATCACCAGTGGTGTACGGCCAGTGTAGGAGATTGCTCCCCACACCATGATGCCGGGTGTTGGTCCTGTGTGCCTCGGTCGTATGCAGTCCTGATTGTGGCGCTCACCTGCACGGCGCCAAACACGCATACGACCATCATCGGCACCAAGGCAGAAGCGACTCTCATCGCTGAAGACGACACGTCTCCATTCGTCCCTCCATTCACGCCTGTCGCGACACCACTGGATGCGGGCTGCACGATGTTGGGGCGTGAGCGGAAGACGGCCTAACGGTGTGCGGGACCGTAGCCCAGCTTCATGGAGACGGTTGCGAATGGTCCTCGCCGATACCCCAGGAGCAACAGTGTCCCTAATTTGCTGGGAAGTGGCGGTGCGGTCCCCTACGGCACTGCGTAGGATCCTACGGTCTTGGCGTGCATCCGTGCGTCGCTGCGGTCCGGTCCCAGGTCGACGGGCACGTGCACCTTCCGCCGACCACTGGCGACAACATCGATGTACTGTGGCGACCTCACGCCCCACGTGTTGAGCAATTCGGCGGTACGTCCACCCGGCCTCCCGCATGCCCACTATACGCCCTCGCTCAAAGTCCGTCAACTGCACATACGGTTCACGTCCACGCTGTCGCGGCATGCTACCAGTGTGAAAGACTGCGATGGAGCTCCGTATGCCACGGCAAACTGGCTGACACTGACGGCGGCGGTGCACAAATGCTGCGCAGCTAGCGCCATTCGACGGCCAACACCGCAGTTCCTGGTGTTTCCGCTGTGCCGTGCGTGTGATCATTGCTTGTACAGCCCTCTCGCAGTGTCCGGAGCAAGTATGGTGGGTCTGACACACCGGTGTCAATGTGTTCTTTTTTCCATTTCCAGGAGTGTATTATGAACAACACTCTACTCTCGAGAACGTACGTCACTCCTACCACCGCCTATGCTTCCGTTCTTGAAAATGACCCGCACACTTTTGTAGTGCACGTTCGTTATGCAGTTAACGCTTTCATTGAAAATAATGAAACATGTACTTCCATATTCTTAGTGACGTTAGATGTGCGAGCACATTCGACCACGGCCCTCATACGAATGTTACGAGCAATGACACCGGAGTTGGTGTCTCAAACCTTCTGACCAACTAGGAGCCAGGAAAATCCTCGACGACTTGTGTGGATCGGCTTCGCTCAACCAATAGGAAGCGATCACATTGTCTACAGATGACATGTGACGCTGTCACTCGCCACCAAGAAGCCTCCATCTTTCATTAGGCTCCTCACAGAAGGGCTTGCTACTTAACACAAAGAAAGTGATAATATCACTTCTCCCGTGGTTGACCGCGTGTAACAGTACTACTGACTACTCTAAGTCAAGGTTCGCGCCATTTGTTACGCAAACAATTATATACAATATTAAACTCTTAATTGTAAGAGATGTGACGCCAGGTACGTATTTGGAAGTATAACTGTGATTGGGAATCCTAATACGATTGGTAGACACTTCCAAGAAAATTTTCTAGGTCCAATTACGAGGCGGTGAACTGGTGGACGAGCGGTGGCCATCGATGACTGGTTACAGGCTGTTGTCCGCTGGCGATCGTCGTACCTAGAATGCTGGATGCCTGCTTCCGAAGTAGAACCACCGACTGCCGCTCCAGTCGACCCTGGTCGCGTGGCAGCAGCAGCTGCTGCTGCGTCGCTTCTGCTCTTGAGTACGTGTTGGGGTGCATTGTTTACCTTGATGGCATTTACTGGTATATCTGTGGAATGGTGTTAGGTGTGGGAGGACATCTCATTATTATGTCCGTCGTAGGGTGTACGTAGGATGTGTTGAGCCAAATCTACCCTGTATGGTTCCATACACCCCACTGAGTCAGGCAACTGGTCATTTGTAAGGGTCTCGAGAATCATAGGGCCTACCTAAGCGGCGAATGGTTTGGTTAGCGGACCCACGTGTACGTCTGTAGAAAGATTTTGCAGTCTTCTGAAATCGGTCGGTCCTCCAGTTCTCCGACGGCAGCGTGCAAGTAACACGATAGAAAGTTGCAAGGCACGTGAAAAATCCTCCATAGTGGAACTACGGATTTAACTGTACGTTATCTCATGGCTTAACATCTATTGAGCAGGCAAACCAAATGACACTACTGTACCACATGTAGCTGCAGTAGAAAAACCTTGAATGGATCAATGAGGGTCGCAAGTGCTGCAATTATCAAAAGATTTCACTACGAAATGAATATCAACTACCAACGTCGAAGCATGACACACACCGAGTCACTGGTTCTCACCTTACCATACTGATCTAGCACAAAAAACAGTTCAGTTCCTGGAAACTTCCTGGCAGATTAAAACTGTGTGCCGGACCGAGCCTCTAACTCGGGACCCTTGCCTTTCGCGGGCAAGTGCTCTACCATCTGAGCTACGCAAGCACGGCTCACGACCCGTCCTCATAGCTTCCATTCTGCCAATATCTTGTCTCCTATCTTCCAAACTTCACAGAAGCTCTTCTGCGAACCATGCAGAACTGGCTCCCCTGGAAAAATGGATAGTGCGGAGATATGACTTAGCCACAGCCTGGGGGATAAGGCAAAGATCCCGAGTTCGAGTTTCGGTCCGGCACACAGTTTTAATCTGCCAGGAAGCTTAATATCAGCGCATACTCCACTGCAGAGTGAAAATCGCATTCTGCTCGGTTTCTTTTTTGTCTTTATTGTGTTCTTATATTGTAGTGCGGAGCTCGATTAATCTGTAAATAAAAAATTAAGTAATAATGAATTTATACTGCAAAGGCATCGTGATGCAGTTCGGTTTCCAAAGATGATACTGAATGTAACGTGATGTTATTCTATTCAATGGAAAGAACAGCCTGACAGTTATTTCCAGACAATTTGTCTCAATATCACTACAATTAATATATTATTATTGAACCGCTTCGATAGCCACACTCATTTGGACGCCACTTCCAGGATTGTAGTACGTATTTTGGGATTAACAACGACCACCAGTCTTCCAGCCAGTCTGGATGTGAGTTTTAGATTGTTTCTCACATCCGAATTGGTGAATACTGGGCCGATAACGACGTCTAGCGTCAGTTACACTGTTCACAAACATTTCGAAAACGTTCTGATAGTTTCAGTGGGATGACGTTAGACATAGACACAAATTCCGTCCCGGGGGAGATCGAGTGACGGCGCTAATTCTCACATCAGCTCAACAGTCGGTTCAGACCAACCACCGGTCGCGGAGCTGAGCCATAAGTTCTCCTCTCACGTGGGAACAAATGAAGTAATGGTTTTATATAGCCATCCTACATGCATTCCTTAACAGAACTTCTTTCACTGTGAAAGGTTGACAAGATAGGTAATTTTGCACTCGAAATGTCATACTATCCTTCAGATATTCCTACATTTCATATTTCAGCAGTACACACTCCAGCCTGATGTAGAAAGAAAGTCATCACTGAGAAACCAAGGGTTCCTTCAGCGTTCATGAAGAGCTGCAGCAAATGCAGGTGCTGAAGCACTGTGATGTGGTTGCCATCACAGCAAAAATAACTCAGCATCACTCTACGATTCTCACAGTGGATTCAGTGAACCAATACGCGAAGTGTAATTCGGCTAATTCTTCCGTAACGTATGAACATGATTTAAACGCCACCCCCAGCAAAAGTATGGATACGGAAGAAACGTCAGAGACATTCGGGATTCATAACACAGCCTCAGCCGCAACGGTGCTCCCATGGAGAGTGCTGCCATTGGCACCGGACGCTGCGAGCGTGTCACGTGGGCTTGTCCGCTGAACCGACGGTATCTGTAATGTCTAGAATTGCCTGGCAGGTCTCACTTTTCTCTGAAGCCTGCGATAAGTGCCGCTGATAGTAGAGTGATTGATCTTACCTGTGGCTACGTTTTTCATTTCAGAACGCCCCTGGACAGTTTGCACAATGTTACGACGACAGTGGCTCCGCTCTGGACTAGCCGTTCACAATGTGAACTCCCCCTGCGTCCACGGCAGGAACCGCCTGTTTGCTGCACCCGTCTCTGCTTCGCTGTCAGTTTCATTGTTCATAAACTGTGTTCTGGTTACGCCGAGAAGGGCATAAAAAAAGCAAACACACAACTAACACTGCCGGAAATGCAAACCCGAGACGAAAGCCAGCAGTAATAAGTGCAGTCTTGAATGCAAAAAGTAAAGTGGACATTAATGTGGTGAACCGCAAGTACCGTGAGTAAACAGAACACGTTTACTTTGAAACAAGAAACACAATATGTTAAGTCGACATACGCGGTTCCGTGCACATTTCTCCAGCGCAGTATATAAGGAATCATATTAAATGAAATTATTTTGCAACAGAGGCTCCTGAGACCACGAATCCCTTGTACCAATACACTCAGATAGTATCACTGAATAACTTTCGAAAATTTATTGTGTTCAGTTTCACCTTGTCAATCACGTGATGTGATCAGACAGAAACCTCGATCGTTATCGAGCGTTGGTGCGTGTGACTAAAGCTATTATCAGTACGAATTGCACACAATTTATATAGACTTACTTTCCAATGGCGTGTGCGAAATTTTTACCGCTGTTATCGTTTACTGCCGATATTGATGTCATTGTTCACAGTACTAGTTACTCTGAGTGTGCGATTACTTGGTTTCGTAATTTGAAACAAAGAAGTTTCTACTAACAATCCGTCTGGGCAACGATAAAACCTTTTCCTGTTGCAAATGAAGTGGAGCTATCATAGATCCACTTTTCCGCACTGAGGACCATCCGTGTTTGGACACGCCAAGCAAATCCTAGATTTTACATATTGACATATTAAGTCTGTTGCGAACACTCATAAGGCCTAGATTTGTATAATTTTGAACAGGAGAGTGTTGCACTAGCAAGCTAATTAAAGCAAATAAAATCTATTCCGTTTTCAAACAGCGTCACTTCGAGTAAAATTCTCGAGCTTTCGATGCCTGTTTCTGCATCGTTGTCAGGTGTAAAAGCGCTGATTGCCGGAACTTTTTAAATGTTATTTCAATTCCCCACAACGTGGGCGGGCTGGAAGCAGAAGATAAAGACAGCTCTTCAGCCAAAGGTTACTTGGTTGGATTTAAAAAGATTTAAAATAAAAAGGGGTGAGAGTAACAGATGACTTTTTAAAAAATATATAGGTGGACGATACGGGTCTGTCACGCTTTCCCGCTTATGAAGCCACGATTGCGACCTCTGGCACCAACCAACGAGGGCTGAAACGGCACTTGTATGGAAGGAGAGTTGAGCAGCTCATAGCAGCTTCGGCCCGCGGCGGGACCGAGTGACGTCAGAGACGCACCTGGCGTCATGTTGGAAACTGCCCCTCCCGCCCCCTACAAGCGTGAAGCATTCGTCGTTGCTTCCTTTCGACATCCAAAGCCTGCCCCTACACTAAATGTGTACTCCTGGCCTTTGTTAAAATTGTTGCTGTTCATTCTAAACACAGCCACCTCTTTTATAATAGAGACCCAGTGTGCTGAGCCAACGCTCTCATGTTTTCAAACTGTGTTTTGTGTCCCTGTTTGAGGCAATTCTGAGCTATGGCCGACTTGTTAAGCTCTGTCTCTCTGATACGTCTTTTGCGTTCGGTACATCTCTATGTGGCTGTGCGAATTGTCTGACCTGTATAGATGCTGCCGCATTGCAAAGGACGCCATTCACACCGGGTACACGAAGAGCTATGTTGACTTCAACAGGGAGCAATTATCTAGTATCTTGGGGGCGGACCGAAACACTACACGACTTAACGACGTGCAACTCGATGCCCCGCAACATGGCAGAAAAGCAGCCAGATTGCCTCTACTGGCGGTTTAAAAGGCACATGAGAGCGCCATACCTGCGACAGTTTGAACATCGTGTTGTACAGTGGCAGACATTTGTTGAAATACCGAAGAAAAGGAAAATGGGCCGAAACGGCGTAATGGTTACTCTGGACGTTGGGTCACATTTTACGAGGGTGCCAGTACAAGACAAGCTGGAACTTTTGGCCCAACCATTTCCGCCTGGAGTCGCCAAGTTGTTCTGTCATGTTCTAACGACGACGTACTTCTTGTGCCGCGACGAATATTATACTGGCGTACCGTTGTAAAAGAGGCGGCGGAGATTATAATGAACTGAAACAATTTTAACATAGACCAAGGTATACACATAGCGTAGCGCGGAGGCGGGCTTTGGATGTCGAAAGGAGGCAACAACGAATACTTGACGCTCCTAGGGAGGCGGGAGCGGCAGTTCCAAACGTAGCGCCGACCCCTCGCGCCGCCTGACGTTCCTCAGTCTCGCGGCAGACCGGGCTGCGTCGTTTCCACCCAGTCTGACTGGTGCCAGAGGCAGAAACCGTGGTTATAAAACGGTAAACCGTGCCAGCCCCTGCTGGCAGTGGTTTTATTTCCGATGACGATGTCGGAGGCATCCATCGAAAACTCAAGAATTTTATTCGAAATTACAATGAAATGGATACCCAACCTGCATACAGGCATTGGTATAAGTCGATGGGGACAGTTGAAAATGTGTGCGCCGACCGGGACTAGAACCTGGATCTCCTGCTTACATGGCAGACGTTCTATCCATCTAAGCCACCGAGGACACAGAGGGTAGTGCGACTGCAGGGAGTTATCTCTGACACGCCTCCTGTGAGACCCATATTCCCCAGTTACTGTCCCGCACTATATTCATAGTGCCCCTGCCCATTATACTAATTACCCGCCGCATTTTGCCAATTACCGTAAGAGTTCGGGCACTGTTTGTGCATCCGCACAGAAGAATATGGTCAAATGGCCGGTAAGCCTTTACTATATATATATATAAAGATGGTATCTGTTTTTACGGACATCTTCATATATATATATAATTTTATTCGAATTGACACGTCTCTAAAACCGAGAATATTTTTATTCAGACAAGCCGCTGCAAAAGACTCCGAGGACACAAAATTAAGCCAAAGTAACTCTCCACGGGTTTCAGGCCAGGTCTCTGGAAGGTTCCATTCGTTGTAACGCAATTACCGTAATTGGAAATTCCCTCCAACAACTCACAATTGGAATGCTAATTCCCCAAATCCAAAGTTACGGTGACCTGCCAGTAACGACCTGGGCTCTGCAATGCGCAAGGTTGAAAAACAACCAGCCCTGGGCGACGGACAAACGTTTAAAAAATAAAACAAGAAGTGACATCTACGGGAATGTAGTAGAGTAGCTATCGAACACCCCCAGAATTTTTGGAGAAATGCTTTGTCATATCCGTCCGCAGCTCGTGCTCTAGTGCCTAGCGTTGCTGCATCTGGACCACCGGGTCCAGGTTCGATTCCCAGCCATGTCGGCCCTTTAATGGGTGCTTGTGTCGTCCTCATTATTTTATAATCATTAGGGAAAGTGGCGAGACTGAACAGTGTAAAGCTTGAGAGTTTTTACCTGCACTAATAACCGCGCAGTTGAGCGCCCCACAAACCAGATATCACCATCTTTTTGTCATATCCTAATCATGTATTTTCACTGAAAGTAAGTTCCATGAGGGAATACCCTGAAACGGCCTGTCCTGCCAATATACGTAGGGAATGAGATGAAGGAAAAATTAAATTTTGGGAATGATTCTTTTTTATGCTGCAAAAACATTATGTCTTGCACCCTTGTTCCCATCACGTTTTAAATTTAGCAAAATGGTCGATTTTCATACGTTTTCTAGTGTCTTTGTAGCATCAAGCCAAGGCTAAAGGAAAAGAAATCACAAAAAAGTCAGCCACAAAACTGATATTTCATGAAATCAAATATATTAGAACTACCAATTAAAGTAATGAATACAATAAAATCAAGGCTTATCTAACACCAATGAAACAGTCTAAGCAGCAGAGCGTAAATAACCTAATAAAGAATAATTTGAATTTGAGCACCAACCAGTAGTTATCACAGTATAAAACATAAACTAGTACAACATAAAAAAATAAAAACCCATAAGAGAAGGAACAATGTAAGGAAAAATTACAGAAACAGCTAAAGTCCCATAGTGCTCAGAGCCATTTGAACCATTTAATAAAATGTCTGGAGTTATGAAGCAATGACAAAATGTGTCCGTACAGAAACAGATTATCTCAACACTCTAAGTAGCTCGAAAGGAGTCAGTGCTGAAGTCCAGTACTAGAATATTTGCTGTTTTTTCACCATAGCTACATATTGTTTATCGACAGCGCTTCGTATCACGTCTTTGACAGGGCGAAAAAAATATATTGGCCCTTTCGCGTGCAGATGAGCCCTTAAAACACACGCATAAACGCGCGTGCGCACGCACAAAACAGTTTATTATATTATCACAGACTCTATTTGGATACTAATCGCTCCTTTTTTATCCTCTCTCCTAAAGAACGTCACTTGTGCGCACTTTTTTCTTCCGTTGTGTGTTTCTCTTAGCGTTCGATCGTGATACAAAGACATTAACATTGGCATTGGCTTACGTAATTTATACAGTTTCCTATTCTTGTGTTCACTGTTTCCAAAGCGCCTTTCGCTTGTGCTAAGCAGTCACTAACGATTTTGGAGCGTCCGCTGATTCCTTCAACGAAGGTATACATGTGTGTTCATCTCTTTCATTATCTGCTTACTAGAAATTTTGTTGCGTGCTAATTCACTGCCTGTGTTTTTCATGTCCTTTTTCTAACTTCTTAAGATATTGTACTTTGAACACAAATCTTCTTATTGAAAGTTCACGAAAGTTATTGTGCTTCAAATAATCATTATGGAGTTGCTGATAACTAAAAAATAATTATCATACCCACAGTACAAGGAACTTAGGATAAACCTCTAATGTAAATCTGTCTAAATGCTCTGCAGGTCTTCAGAACATAAGGTTGAAACGGTGTAGAATGGAGGGAGGGAGGTTGTAATGCTATCCCCTGTTGGAGGAGAATAACATTTTAGTTAAAGAAAAATCAGTGGATAAATAAAGGAGCGATGAATGGTTCAAATGGCTCTGAGCACTATGGGACTTAACGTCTCAGGTCTTCAGTCCCCTAGAACTTAGAGCTCGTTGAACATAACTAACGTAACGACATCACAAACATCCATGCCCGAGGCAGGATTTGAACCTGCGAATGTAGCGGTTGCGCGGCTCCAGACTGTAGCGCCTAGAACTGCTCGGCCACCCTGGCCGGCAAAGGAGCGATGAGTGTCCAAATAGGGACCATGAGGAGATGATACCCTTCTCTCTCTCTCTCTCTCTCTCTCTCTCTCTCTCTCTCTCTCTCTCTCCCTCTCTCTCTCTCTGTGTGTGTGTGTGTGTGTGTGTGTGTGTGTGTGTGTGTGTGTGTGTGTGCGAGGTTGTTTATGAGGGGGAAGGGAGTGTTCTGAGACGGATGCACACAGACCCTGGTCTGAAAGACCGGTTGGGAAGCAGGACGGGAGTCGGTAGCCCGATAAATAATTGATGAGAAGCGCCACAGAGAGACGAACAGCCTCCTGTGATTGTAAAACACACATAAACACCGCCACAACAGTATACGTCAGGTGTCTCAGCCTCTGTGCTATGAACCCATTGATATGATAAATGTACACGTTTTTTATGTTTGAACAAAGTTCAGTAGTCGTCAGCGCTGTAGCGTAGTATTTCATGGATTGACAAACCATATAACGTTCTCCGGAGAAGCGGCATTTTGGAACAAAATTTCAATCATACGAGCTCACATGTACCAGCTATCCGAATGGTGCTACGTTGCCCGTCACGTAAAGCGATACTCAGTGTACACGTCCCGTAACCACAACCGTGTGAAAACCTTTACGGCGACTCGTGAGTTAAGCTAGCTTTTCCGACGCTTCGAAGATCCAACGGAGTTGTTCATGAAACCAACATTTGTTTTGTTGTTGGTTTGTTGGTTTGGGAGAGGGGACTTAACAGCGAGCTCATCGGCCCCATCAAATTAGGGAAGGATGGGGAAGGAATTCGGCCTTTCCACTTCAAAGGAACCATGCCGACATTTGCGCGAAGAGATTCAGGGAAATTACGGACAACATGAATCAGGATGGTTGGACGCGGTTTTGAACAGTCGTCTTGCCGAATGCGAGTCCAGTGTGATAACTACAGCGCCACCTCGCCCGGTGAGTTACTGTTCTCCATAGCACGTACCGCTAAAGAGTGGAACATGTTTTCGCAAAGACGCAACACGTGAACCCTCGACATTTTCACTGATTTGTAGATATTTTTCGTATAATCCAAATACATACATAAAAGAGCGAAAGAAATCAACCGGAAAAAAAATTGCTCTGCAACGAGCCACCGAAGACTACCTGTACCTGGCCCGTCCGGTTGGCTGTGCGGTCTAACGCACGGCTTTCCGGGCGGGAAGGAGCGCCTGGTCCCCGGCATGAATCCGCCCGGCGGATTTGTGTCGAGGTCCGGTGAACCGGCCAGTCTGTGGATGGTTTTTAGGCGGTTTTCCATCTGCCTCGGCGAATGCGGGCTCGTTCCCCTTATTCCGCCTCAGTTACACTATGTCGCGATTGCTGCGCAAACAAGTTCTCCACGTACGGGTACACCACCATTACTCTAGCACGCAAAGATAGGGGTTACCAGCGGGGGTCCACCGGGGGCCGAACCGCACAACCCTGGGTTCGGTGTGGGGCGGCGGATGGTTGAAGTGGACTGCGGTAATCGCCGTAGGGTTGTGGACGTTTCTTGGTCCCCAGTTAACATACAATACAATACAATACAATACCTGTACCTGATTATCAGAACACTCAAATGAAAATATGCCTCATGGTAGGACGTGCAAAAGTAATTTTGTGCAAATATGCCGGAGAAAAGAAACCAGGTATTGGTTTTTGCTTTAGACGCACAGTGGTGTAACAGGTCGCGATCCGGTGGGAATGACGAGATGCGCCGCCGAAACTTTGCCGCCGCCGGCGAAGACGTGCTCGTTATTAAAGTGTGGCGGCGCCGGGAGGCCGCATCCTGCCGGAGTACTGCCGGGGGAGGTGGAGTTCGCTTCCAGTTTCACCTCACCCATAGGGGCAAAAGTAATGCAAAATTCCAATTTTAAAATTAACGTGGAGTTTCCGTCCGCTGCGAACATGCGCTGTTGAATGTCATAAACTGGTTTCCTTCTGTTTGTAGTGTTCACAGGTGTGCAGCCGGAAGGTGATAGGTGTGGAATGGATGTCTATTTTCGTTAAATACGCACGACGCGTCGGGTGGAGTGGTGCGGAACGCAATATCGCAGACTGCTGGTCGTGAGCTCTGTTCCTCCACGAGAACAGTATTGCCAGTGTCAGCACTCGCTTTTCCACAGTATTTGCTCAGTGGAAGAGGAGTCAAAACAAGCGAACACGTGTTTTCGCTAGCCCGTATTTACTCAGGCGTTCCTCATAAGACGACCGTCAACGTTTCCGCGGTGATTTGTACGTCTTTTAGTACGCGATGAGTTAAGCCGGAGTGGTAGCACAGCGAGGGGCGTTCTGGCTTCATAATTGTGAACCTCGTATTCGAATTCCGATTACTTCTTTATTTAATGCATTTTCGTTTATCTACCCATGTTTTTCCACTGTTCAAACGGTTCCAAATACTGAAAGCTGTAAGCTACAAAGCGCACAAACTCACCGAGGTCAGTTGCAGCACGCCGAAGACAACCGTTTACCGCCGCTGCCGCCAGCTGACTGCGTTTCGGTTAACTTCATTAAGAGCCAGAAAAGGCAATTAAACTATCTCGAAAACTTTGACGGTCGTTTTCACAGAAAACGATAGACTATCTACGGATAGGCAGATACACATGATCGCTTATTTTGACCCGTCATTCAGTGAGCGGTTTCTGAGAAATCGGTCTGTGGCACTTGCCCTGTTCCTCTCTTCAGTGTTCCTGCCGACTCCGCTCGACGCGGAAGCCGCTCTCGGCCGAAGCGCTGGTAATACACTGTAGATCAGTTCAAATGGTTCAAATTGTTCTGAGCACTATGCGACTTAACTTCGGAGGTCATCAGTCGCCTAGAACTTAGAACCTATTAAACCTAACTAACCTAAAGACATCACACTCACCCGTGCCCGAGTCAGGATTCGAACCTGCGACTGTAGCAGTCGCCCGGCTCCAGACTGTAGCGCCCAGAACCGCACGGCCACTCTGGCTGGCTTGTAGATCAGTCTATACAAGTTATTGCAAATGTACTGGTTATATTGGGTGTCAATATTTGCGATGAAAGTGATGGATTCGTAATGGATGTCATGCCCGAAACTAGTCACCACAGATGAAGGATTTTTCTCACTGAAATTTAGACAGAATTACGGATAACAATTTTAATAAAAGATAGTGTCTTCATCATCTCCCCATTCATTCGTGTATTCGTGACTACGACGGTGCCCGCACTTTTCCATTGCTGTTGCAATTCTTTGGCATACAAGATAGCACGGCATGATACAACTCCCTTACAGCAGAGTGTGGTCATACCGTCCAAGTAATTTAGCGCTTAAAAGCTTCTTTATTTGGGTAGACATCATTGTCTCTACCAGGAGCGTGCTCTTAAACTATCACGTACTGGATCGAGCTTCCCTGCAAGTGTCACTATAGTGACGGATATTAGTGATGATGGTATCATCAGAGCGACAACGGTTACTACAGTTAATAAATCCATCAAGCAGTTTACGAGAGTAATTATGCTGGAAAGAGTAGAAAAGCAGTGGCTGGAATCCTACATGGCGAGTGGATAACATTTGGTTCTAATATGGTGGACCTATAGGAATTATGGGCAAAATATAAACGGATTGTAATTCGCATTGTGGAGAAATACGTGCCGAATAAACAGGTTGAAAATGAAATACACTCAGGGTGCAGGTTAAAAAAGAACGCGGAAATGAAGACAGGTAAAGTTTATCAGAATTTTGTGAGCTTACAAAATGTTCGATGCGCGAAGCATACCACTTCCACCACCCTAAAAAAGAATCCTCCAAAACTGTGGTCCTACGTAAAGTCCCTAAGTGTTTGAAGGATTCTACTCCGTCATTCGTTGGCCAGTTTGTTGTGCCAATAGAAGACAAAAAAGAAGAACTGGTGTTTTAAATACAGCGTTTTAGATATCATTCACGCGCGAGGATCGCACAAACATACCATCGTTTAATCGTAGTAGAGACTCCCATGTAGAGGACGCAGTAGTAGGCATCCCTGCCTCAGAGAAAGAACCGAAACAATTGAAAACAAAGAAGTCCTAGATGCGGATGGAATCCGTGTTCGGTTTCACAGACAGTACTCTACGGCATCGATCCTTCGATCAGCTTGAATTTGTCGCGAATCTCTCACCCAACGCTAAGTACCAAGCGACCGAGAAGAGACGCAGGTGACTTCTGTGTATAATGGATAAAAGATCGACCTGGAAAATTACAGACCAGTTTCCTTAAGACCGATATGCTACAGATTTCTTGAACGTATTTCATGTTCCAGTATAACAAATTTCCTTGAGACAGAGAACCATCTGTCCACAAATCATCATAGATTTAGAAAGCATCGCTCGTGTGAAACTCAGCTTTACCTCCTTTTTCACGACATCCGTGGATTAAGGCCAATAGGCAAATTCCATGTTGCTAGATTTCCGGAAAGCATTTGACAAGGTGCCCGCTGGAGACTGTTAACTAAGGTTCGAGCATACGAAATACTTTCCCAGATAACTGAGTGGCTCGAAAACTTCTTAAGTAACAGAAGCCAGTACGTTGTTCTCGACTGCTGGTGTTTAGTGGAGACAACGTTATCGTCAGGAACACCCCAGGGAAGTGTGGTAGGACCCCCTCTGTGATGAATGGCAGCTTGATCTATATGTAGAGAAATGCAGGTGAATGCAGATGATCAGGAAAAACAATCCTGTAATGTTCGAATACAGTCAGTAGTGCGCTGCTTGACAAGTCACGTTGATTAAATTGGCTCTGAGCACTATGGGACTTAACATCTGAGGTCATCAGTTCCCTAGAACTTAGAACTACTTAAACCTAACCAACATAAGGACAACCCACACATCCATGCCCGAGGCAGGATTCGAACCTGCGACCGTAGCGGTGACGCGGTTCCAGACTGAAGTGCCTAGACCGCACGGCCACACCGGCCGGCGCGACGTGAGATGGAACGATAACACAAGGTTGGCAGTAGAGGAGGTGAATGGTCGACTTCGGTTTATTGGAAGACTTTTAGGAAAATATTGGCCGTCTGTAAAGGAGACCACATATAGGACACTAGTGAGACCCATTATAGAGCACTGTTCGAGCGGTTGAGATCCCTACCCGACCGTATTAAAGAAAGACAACGAAGCAGTTTGGAGACGTACTGCTGTATTTGATACCGGTACGTTCAAGCAGCACGCAAGTATTGCAGAGATTTGCATGAACTCAAATGGAAACACTTGGAGGGAACACGGCGTTCTTTTCGAGGAACACTACTGAGAAAATTTAGAGAATAGGCATTTGAACCTGAGTGCAGAACGATTCTACCGCCGACACCACACATTTCGCATGAGGACAGCGGAGAGAAGATAAGAGAAATTAGGGTTCTTCCCGAGGGATTTAGGTAGTTGTTTTTCTTTCGTTGGACTTGGGAACGGCATAAGAAAGGGAATCAGTAGCAGTGGTACTTTGTACTCTCCGCCATACACCATCAGTGGCTTGCGGAGTATCAGTGTAAATGTAGAAGTTCCTAAAAAGCTTTATTGATGTTTAAAAGAGACAATTTTTGGAATGAACCTTCAGCGTGTTTAATTACAACGACAACATCTATCACAGGATATGGTCTGTTAGTATAAATGGTCCTCTCATATCGATAATGGTCTCACGTAGGCTTGGCACACGGCGTGTCTTTGGGGTTTGGGTGATAATACTGCCCAATGGACCACCCGAACCGATGATAGCGTTAGAACTTAATGTAGGTTTCAGGGATATGCCAGTAGCATCTACAGAAGTAAGTGTCTATACAGAGCTCCTCCTTCATGAATAAGCCTTGTACAACTGAGATGTGGCACCTTCCTAGAGGCTACCGGCTAACTACTGTCCTGCCTTAACAGCCATCAATCTGATAGGCGAGCAATACACCTTATAACTAAATAATTTCTTATAGATCTTTCTACTACCCTCCCGATCGGGGCCGTTGAGTGAATATCCCCGTTATCTGTTACACGTAAGACTCCATCGCCGCGCCGCACGGCTGTCGCTCCAGCATGCCAACAGCTCAAGGTTTGAAGAGGACCGGTGGCACTCACCAAAGCCCCAGTTCAGGGAGCCCGAGCTCACCAAACACGTACCCAGCCAAGAAATCCTGAGTTCTCTGAGCAGCTCGCCATTTGGTTCAACCCAGCAGGCACTTAAGACCGATAGAACGCCACGCATGTGGCGAATATTACCTCCAGGCGTTGCAGATGTCACGCTAACCTACCACTTCTGTTGTTATATACCCTCCACAGTCTACAGCCACTTATTCTTGCTTCCTTGGTAGGAGAACTCTTCTGTTTCCATCAACAAGCAACATGCCACCAGAAAGGCTACGACGTTTGCAAACCTTGGCATCAGAAGCTGACCATTTTGCATTTATTTCAATTCCTAAATTTTCTTTGATTCCATTTATTGCTTCTGTGATCATGGTGATCTAGTCAGTAGAGTGCTAGATTTAGGTCCAGAAGATGCCGGCTTCAATTCTGGGAATTTTTCCTCGCTCCAATCCCTCCAAGACTGTAGCAGGTCCGCTCTATATGCTGTCATAATGAGTACTGGCGATCGTCCCAGGGGACAAAAGGTGACTTGGGGGGAGAGACCTGGCATCCCTCCCACTCCTAGTGCCACGACCAAAAGGCAGCACCCCATCTGCAGTAACGCCGATTGTCCGGTCACTGGCCTGAGCCACAGACTTCTCCTTAGAGCTTCTGGAACGAACTGGATGAGTTGATAAAAGTGATGAGAAAACTAGGTGGGCTACTCTCCTTTGCAACATTTACCTGCTCCTTCCAGTTACCTCTCTACACAGACAGTCGCCGCTCGGTCTAGGACATTTGTCGTAACATGGAACCGACTTTCCAATGACATTAAAAAAGACTGCCCGTGCGAACGTCGATTCACGTCACTGTCTTGCATCTCGCTTTGTGTGCCACAATTCTGTCCTCATATACATCAGTCCATGTAGCCGAAGAGATGAAAATTGGAGGGAGCCTAGTCCCGGCTGTATGCCCAGCAAACACTTCACAGAGAAAACGATGCACGACTGTCTTCGTTGCAGTTTCAGTGTGCGACCGTGCATTGTCAGCAAGAAGAAACCACGTGGCCGTGGTGTTATATGGGCTGCTTGAAATCAGTTGAACCCTCCGCCATGAAGAAAACCAATGACATCACTTCGTGGGAGATCCTATTACTCTGTGCATGTTTACGTGACCACTGTGCACTCAGAACTGAGAACTGGTGTAGGATTGTCCAGATATTTTCGATGGTGGTGGTAATGGGTTTTGGAGCACGACTGTTCGGTCTCTACCGCTTTTACTAAAATTTTAACCAGTTCTTCTCAACTTTTAATCTCCAGTTTCGTTCCTAACATCTTCATTGCTCACTGTGGTTCCTAACATACTTCTTAGGAATTTTATTTCACTAGATTGGATTGTTCTCTTCTTGTCATTGTCAAGGTCTCCGATGCACATGTCAGTATGGATGTAGTGTTGTACAGTACTCCCTTACACTTCATAGGCACTTTTCTTCCCCAGATTAAGCACCTCCCATACTAACATAATACATTGCTCTGTTGTACCCTTTTGCTAACTTTTGCTCCTACGCTTGCATTTTTCATCGTCACATTTTCTAGATATTTGACTTATTCGAAATATCAGTATCATGTGTTTTACTGTTAACTTATTCTTTACGTTCTCTTTCTCCTCTGGTTGTCACCATAATCTTCGTTTCTTCCACACTGAATTTTATTCCGCATTTCTCGATTGTTTTTCATTTAAAATGTCTGTTTGTTCTGTACGTCCTTACCGTTGGTTTCTCACGCTAAATGTACATAGCAATATCTTCTCCACTATGAGCATCTTCTGTCTCATTCACAATCTCTTCCGTCACCATTGTAAATAATAATGGTAACACCAGAATTCCTTGTCCAAACCATCTCTAAAAGGCTATCTTTCGCATTTATCCCACGACCCGAAGTGGTCAATCAGAGTCCTTTCTGTTTATCATTCGTGTGTGGCTCAGGAGAGGGGTGGAGGGGAGGTGGGAGCGGTGGAGGTTGATAGTGTGACACAAGCACCCACCGCCACATAGCGTCAGTTAGCAACTGGAATACAGATGCGAATAACTGCACATTACGTATTTTTGCGTGCGCTCATTGCATCTCGACCTGTAGAGTTGTTAAATTAAACTTTTACATATCGGAATTACCAGCGTAGGGTTTATTTATGCAAACAGAGTTCACATTTAAAACAGAAACCGAAATGCGTCAAAATCCTGTATATTGCATTAACGCGACAAAAACCGTAGCGTCGTTGTTACTCTAACCGCACACAATTTACGGCCAATATTGTCAAAACAAGCTTAATGGAATACCAGCCACATGCGGCGTTGACACACGAAATGAAATGAAGTTATTGCGGAATAGTGCAACGCGTTTTCCACCGTTTCCTTTCTGAAATTAACCCCTACATATCTTGTATTTCGTACTGAATAGTGTCCAGAGTATTAGAAACTTCAGTACTTTAATAAGGATGCCTTTCGTCGCTTCCAATCGATAACTTCCATGACTGTGATCCACCGTGGATGCAATTCTCGTCTTTCGAGTTCTCATTACAAATTTTTCACTTTACTTTATCTTGTGCTTCGCACCCTATTTAACGCCTCACAATTATTCTTTCTTTCCTAGTAGTTTTCCTTCCTTTCAATGAAAAGGGCAATGTGTTCTACAAATCTAATTTTTAGTGCAATATTATTCTTAGTCTGAGCTTTCCTCATTATATTCATCATATTCATCATTTCCACCTATAAACATAAAACAAATCGTCAGGGAACTGTGGAGAATAACTTTTCCTCAACCATACATGAATTACGAATACCTTAACGGATGGATTCCAGCAATGCATTAACCAGCCTAACGAACACCTGTGGAACGCTGATATTCGTAAATAACAGTCGAAACATTCTTCCAGTTCGCTATGGTGAAGTGAGAGTTTTCTCTAACATTATACTGAGTTCTCCAATTCGTTTGGCTACAATAGCCCGCAAGAAAGGTTTTACGCTGTATAATATATTTAATTTCCTTGTTTGATTATTTTTGGAAATCGCAAGTTTTGCAAGCAGAAAATTACAAGGAATATTTTGCGTCACTCCAGAAGGTTTTGTCTTGTAAGGTTCGCTGCTGAAGTAAAATGCCGTGGGTAATTTTGAAACTAGCGAACCTTTTCTAAAAACCATCTGATTAAATTATGTCATGTGTATTCTGCATATATACATGTATGTACTCTATGTAAGTGTACAGGGTGTAACAAAAAGGAATGGCAAAAATTTCGTGAAACATTTCTCACACATAGAAATGAAAAATATGTTATTTGGACATTGGTTTGGAAACGTTTTATTTCTGTGTCAGAGCTCGTTTTCTACGGAAAACACACAGAAACAGAAAGCACCAACTTTACATGAAACCTTTACTTCCATGAAGTTTTGAAACCGTTCTGTTGGTTAAATTTGATTAGAATGTGGAGTACGTTGTAATTCTTAGGTTCACGGCTTGTGCTTGTTGCCAATTAAACGAAGATGATGTTGACATGTGGCTCTCTTGCTTGCTTGCCTTGGTATGCGGCTAAATTCATTGCTTGTGTTGCTGTTACGTCATCAACAGAGATATTCAGGTGTCACTGTTAGGATCTTCCTCCTCCTCCTCCCCCCCCCCCCCCCCCCACCACAGTCTCAACGGAAAAACTTAATTTTAATAATAAACAGCCTCTATTGCACCGTTTACCTAGAAATTCACCTAGGTTTCAGTCGGAATAACCCACCCTTCTTCAGAATAAATGTATCTATCGTTTGTTCAAAATGTTCAAATGTGTGTGAAATCTTATGGGACTTAACTGCTAAGGTTATCAGTCCCTAAGCATACACACTACTTAACGTAAATCATCCTAAGGACAAACACACGCCGGAACCAGCCGCACTATCGTTTGTCCATAGTGGACATCGTACAGCACTCGTGACTGCCGCATCGCGGTCGCGAAGAAGGGCCGAGGCAGTGCCAGATAAGTTTTACATTCTGACGATAATTTATGGATTTGTAGTTTTAGCTTGACGATGTCCACTATGGACAAACGATAGATACTGTTATTGTGAAGAAGGTTGGGTTATCCCGACTGAAACCTTGGTAAATTTCTAGATAAACGGTGCAGCTGAGGCTGTTCATTATCAAAATTAAAATTAATATTTATACAGTGACTGACAGGGCCGCGAAATGTTGAAGATATTTAATTTTATTGTCCTCTCTTAGCGAACACTCTACCTGTTCTGCTTGAAGCTGTGTGCCGGGCAGGGTGGCCGATCGGTTCTAGGCGTTACGGTGTGGAACCGCACGACCGCTACGGTCGCAGGTTCGAAACCTGCCTGGGGCATGGATGTGTGTGATGTCCTTAGGTTAGTTAGGTTTAAATAGTTCTAAATTCTATGGGACTGATGACATCAGAAGTTAAGTCCCATAGCGCTCAGAGGCATTTCAACCATTTAAAATTAAATGTATTCGCAGCAACTTAATATGAAGCATTTCGATTACATGAGAAATGTAGATTGTTACAAGTAATAATCGATATATGACAAACGTGCGGAAGAAATGGCATTCAATCCATCACGTTTAAAAGTCATACAATAAATTTGTAATAAACTGCATATTGAGAAGAGCAGCGGAATAGATTTTCATCTTGTAAGGTTTGGATATCATTTTTACTACTAACGCTGTGTTTTCTTAAATCTAACAGCAACATTTTTTTTGTTATACTTTATTATTAAGCTGGCATTCATTTATTGGGCACTTTCATGCTATGTAGTGCGTTTGGTTCCACCCTTCTTGTAAGTCGCCAATGAACAGTTATTTTCTAGTGTCTATTTATGTTTTAATTCTGCAACCAGTCACGCTACACTCGCGTCAATTTCGAATTCAATGCATAAAAATCCGTTTCAAGCGTCTCTGCTGATCTTCAGACAGCCCTGCATACGGAACAGAAGTTGTTCAAAAGAACCAGTAATTTGGACTCTCTAAAATTAACAGTAGAAGTACGGCTTGTGAACGATGTCCAGTGTTGTGTTGATGTGGTGTCAGGTATAGAAGGGAAGTGGGACTGTGGGGTGAAGGAATTAAAAGTGATGTTATTTAGTGTGCAGTGTTATTGTTTTATTCTGTTCGGAGAGAGTAATGAAGAGGAGAGGTGAGAGAAAATGAGGTTACAACAGCGAGGGAGACTAGTATTACATAAAGAAGTGGCACCGTTATGTAACTTGTTTTCTGTATGACAACACAACCCGTAACGCGCCATCATGTATTGAATGAAAGAATAGTATTGATGTAATATGATTCCATACGGCACTCACAGTCTTTACAATTAACTAATACCTTTCACGAGAAATTTTATTAGCTGCTACTAACAATACGTTCACTAAATGGAATGCGTTTACCGTCACAGCTGAGCGTAACTTACTTGAGTGGGCAAGTACACATTTTCCTAATTTTTTGGTAAAAATGTGTAATTTCAATGCTCGCTGTTAAATCCCTTGTCAATGTGGGACCTATCTAGCCAGAACGCGTCATTAAATTTATCAAATTCTCCAAAGAAGGTGCTTCTGGTGGTTCACAATCAGTTCTTCCTAGATCCAAGCTATATTTTGAGGGCGGTCTTTGTTCTACTGTATTAATGTAGAAAATCATAAGTTTGTGCACAGAATAGATTCGTAGTTTTTATGCTGAAGTTGTAAAATATTAGCTGAGGTCACTAAAGCACGTTATTGCAGTGACGTTCTGTCCTGAGGTGCGGCCTGAGGTATTCGAAACACGGTGGCGAAATGAAGTTTCATCGACGGTTGTGCAGCATGTGGGGGGAGGGGGGGGGGGGAGCAATGGGTTAAGGTACAGGCACAAGGCTACATTTTGCAACTGTTTGCACGTGGAAAACTCGTTCAGTAACTGCAACGGAGAAAAGTTGGATAATCCTACTAGCTCGTATACCACAATTATGCTAATGTAAAATCTTATTTTTGTTTCAACGACTTCTTTTCATTAGCTAATGCATACATTGATCAGGCCAGAACATTACGACCGCCGACATACTACCGATATAAGCCCGCACAGGCGACAGCAGCGTCACCCGACGAGGGATGACAGCAAGTCAGGCGCACGCACGGTGCGTGTAGTATCAGTGAGCGTTCTGTCCGTGTGTACAGAGTGGGGAGGAGGCATTATGTATCTCAGTCTGACGGCGGGTAGATTGAGATGGCCCATAGGATCGGCACGAGCATTTCGGAAACTGCACGACTGGTCGGGTGTTCGAGGAGTGCTGTGGTGAGTGCCTTCAACAACTGGCGAAACCGAGATGAAACCACGGCCAGACGACGTGTGGTTAGGCGGCCAACTCTCATTACAGATGAGGAACGTCGTAGGCTGGGAAGGCTGGTAAAATAGGACAAGCGGCGAAGCGTGGCGGAACTAACATCAGACTTTAAAACCGGGCAAAGTACAAGTGTGTCTCAACACTCAGTGTACCGAACATTGGTAACGACGGGTCGCCGCAGCCGACGACACATGCATGTCCCAATTGTAACACCATGGCATCTCCAAATACGACTAAAATTGGCACGTGACCATCGGCACTGGACGTTGGTGCACTATCAGACCGTTGCATAGTTTGATGAATCCCGATATATTCTTCATCTTGCGGGGCGTATCTGTCTTCCTAGGGAACAGATCCTTGACGCATGAACTGCGGAACGGAGACAAGCGAGCGGCGGCTCCATTATGCTCTGGGGAACATTCAGGTGGGTTCTGTGGCCTCGTGCAATGGACCACGACGGCCAAGGAGCATCGTACACTGGTTGCAGACTACATGTATCCCTACATGACGATCTTGTCCTCTTATGCTTTTCAACAACATAATGTGCCACGTCACAAGGCCAGAAGTGTGAAGGAGTGGTTTGAGGAACACTATAGCCAGTTCCAATGGATGTGATGGCCCTCCAACTCGCCGTATCTGAACCCGATTGAACACATCTCGGATGTGGTTCACCGTGGCGCCAGAGCTCATGGTCTCCACCCCGGATGTTGGGTGATTTGTGTGTGCAGATGTGGTGCCAACTCCCTCTAGTGACCTATCAAGGTCCATGCCACGACGCGTCGCCGCTGTTATCCGTGCCAAAGATGGATTTACCGGCTATTAGATAGATGGCCATAACGTTATGGCTGCTCAGTGTAATTATGTGTACACGAAATTGTCAAACGCTTTTGCATGCAGTATTTCACTAAATTTTTTTTTTTTTTTTTTTTTTTTTTTTTGGTCGTCAGTCTACTGACTGGTTTGATGCGGCCCGCCACGAATTCCTTTCCTGTGCTAACCTCTTCATCTCAGAGTAGCACTTGCAACCTACGTCCTCAATTATTTGCTTGACGTATTCCAATCTCTGTCTTCCTCTACAGCTTTTGCCCTCTACAGCTCCCTCTAGTACCATGGAAGTCATTCCCTCATGTCTTAGCAGATGTCCTATCATCCTGTCCCTTCTCCTTATCAGTGTTTTCCACATATTCCTTTCCTCTCCGATTCTGCGAAGAACCTCCTCATTCCTTACCTTATCAGTCCACCTAATTTTCAACATTCGTCTATAGCACCACATCTCAAATGCTTCGATTCTCTTCTGTTCCGGTTTTCCCACGGTCCATGTTTCACTACCATACAATGCTGTACTCCAGACGTATATCCTCAGAAATTTCTTCCTCAAATTAAGGCCGGTATTTGATATTAGTAGACTTCTCTTGGCCAGAAATGCCTTTTTTGCCATAGCGAGTCTGCTTTTGATGTCCTCTTTGCTCCGTCCGTCATTGATTATTTTACTGCCTGGGTAGCAGAATTCCTTAACTTCATTGACTTCGTGACCATCAATCCTGATGTTAAGTTTCTTGCTGTTCTCATTTCTACTACTTCTCATTACCTTCGTCTTTCTCCGATTTACTCTCAAACCTTACTGAGTACTCATTAGACTGTTCATTCCATTCAGCAGATCATTTAATTCTTCTTTACTTTCACTCAGGATAGCAATGTCATCAGCGAATAGTATCATTGATATCCTTTCACCTTGTATTTTAATTCCATTCCTGAACCTTTCTTTTATTTCCATCATTGCTTCCTCGATGTACAGATTGAAGAGTAGGGGCGAAAGGCTACAGCCTTGTCTTACACCCTTCTTAATAATTTTATTATTAGGGCTATTATGTACAGCCTGCTGATGAGAATAGTTTAATAAAATATGTAAAAACGTTTTATTTGAACAAAGAAACGAGTACCTCTATTCCAATTTTATGCAAACATTTAACTTTTTGTAAAAATGTAATGTTTCAGAACTTATTCGTATTCAAAATTTTCGTGTTCCGCAATGTTCCAGCGATATTCTTCCCAAAGCTCAGTGCCATAAATATTAAGGCCCGATTTTTTTATTTCTAAGATGTGTACTATTTCTAAAATAAAGTGTTCGGTTGTTAATTAGTGCAATTTCCTTTTCCAGAACACCCTAGGCAAACTTTGGGAATCTCCATGCTAATTAACATTTGATTTACTTTTGAATGCATTACGGGAACAGCAGTGATCAATGTCTTGTAAATAATTACTATTAAAAACAGTCTTGATCACGATTTATTTAACACGGTGACCGGTTTCGACCACTACTGTGGTCATCTTCAGACCATTGAGTAGGAACCCCTTTCTGTTGGAGAATCACAACTTACAGATAGTCAATCATAAAATAATGTTTGGTAAAATACAATTACAATGTAAAGATAAAATATTTGCTAAAAGTCTTAATAATTTGAAAGACTTTTTTTTTTTTTTTTAAACAAATACAGAAGAGTAGACATTCTAAAGCAGATCATCGAAAAGCTCAAAGAAATGTTTGTCTTTAAACTGAAGTTGTTCGTTTAAAACAGATAATGGATTACTTTTGTGAAGTGAAAAAATTTCAATTTCTTCTAAGGTATTTAGCAGTGGTCCTTTTGGCACAGTATGTAATATTTTCAAATTGCTAGAAATGCAACTCTCAGAATGATTGTATTCATCAAGATGTTGACCGAATATTGATTTGATACGTGCAGCACCAGTAGTATGTTCTCTGAAACGTGTTAAAAAGTTTCGGCCAGTTTGGCCAATATACTGTTTCTCACAGTCATTACATATTATTTTATAAACACCTGACTTTTGGTATCTATTTGAGTCTCCAATTGTGTGTTTCAGTTTCATCTGTAGGGGGTTATTAGTTTTAAATGCTATTGCCACGCTTGTGTTCTTAAATAATTTATTTATTTTATCTGAGATAGGTCCCATGTATGTCATTTGTGTAAATCTCTTCTTGGAATTTATAAAGGCATCATTTTTTTCTTGTAATTTTTTATATAACAGATCAACCTGATGGGAATTATAATTGTTAGCAACTGCTATCTGTTTTAATGTATCAATTTCCTTTTGGATTGCATCATCTTGGAGAGGTAATTTCAGTATCCTATGATTCTCCAAGAGAAAGGGGTTCCTACTCAATGGTCTGAAGATGACCACAGTAGTGGTCGAAACCGGTCACCGTGTTAAATAAATCGTGATCAAGACTGTTTTAATAGTAATTAATTAACATTTGTCTTCCATAAAGTAGTAGCTATTTTTTGTTATTTTCTAACTATACAAACTTAGTTTTAACAGATTTACTTCACTGCCTTTGTATCTTTGTATCTTTTCTTTTTTTCTTTTGTGCTGGTATCTAAGATGTAGTGGTCCTGTATTTATGCTTTTGCT
Source organism: Schistocerca serialis cubense (assembly GCF_023864345.2). Classification (NCBI taxonomy): domain Eukaryota; kingdom Metazoa; phylum Arthropoda; class Insecta; order Orthoptera; family Acrididae; genus Schistocerca; species Schistocerca serialis. The sequence continues at coordinate 316,725,637 of NC_064646.1, forward strand.
ATTTCCATAGTAAGCACATCTATGGACAGGGGTCGTGCACGAAGACTGTATCGAGTCGACGCCCGGAAGTTAAAAAGTGAAGATATGCGCCAGTGAAACTCCTGTGCCAGTTCTGTGTGAAAGATTCGGGAAATCTGTATTTTACAATCTGTATCATATAACCAACAAGCTGATGATATGAAGTGTTGAGTAACAATAAAAATTAATGGTCTGCAAAAGTAAAAATCGGTTGTGTTGTGTTGCTTCTTTATTAGTTGTTTGTATAAGTTAATAGTCATCAGATGAAGAGTGAACTGACGAAATTCCATGAAAGTAGGAAGACACCTGACAGATCGCTTAAGTTATGAGACGTGCAGCCACGACCCATCCGGAAATGAAACCAGAGGGAATCGTAACGAGTGCTACAACAATAACGTATTCTTTCCTCGTTACTTACCAGGAATCTGAGTAGTATCTTTGTAGAAGTAGAAGTGAAATGATTGATTTCCAGTTGCATGCTATAGTAAGGCACCAGCGGTGCACTAGTTTGTAAGTTGCGTGTGTGTGTGTGTGTGTGAGAGAGAGAGAGAGAGAGTGTGTGAGTGTGTCAGTGCGACGTTAAAGGACGTGAACTAATCCTGTAAGCAGTGACACTTCAGCCTCCAACTTTCAAGCTATGTACCACGCAAGAAACTTTATGTCACAGAAAACAATTTGGAAATGCAACTGGACCTGTACTGTTTAAGAGAAAGTCACTCACCCACACATACACACACATACACACACACACACACACACACACACACACACACACACACAAACACAGACACACGTTTATATGAAACTAATAGATATCGTTTGAACGAGCAGAGAATAGTGACGCATTAATAAAGAGATTAAATATTGAATAGATGTTCCGTTTCTGCTTAAAATGTCCACCAGCGCTCAAGAGTATGTTTCCTCAGTTTGATGAACATCGACATGAATGAGTAACTGAGGCATGAAATTCCAGATATAAGTTATATAATTATAATTACTGAAGACGCCGGCCATGAAAGCCTACACGCTATGATTAGACGCCTCTACGGGGAGGATATGTCGGTTATGGTACGACGATTGGAGAGACTACGCAAGAAGAAGGCCCAGCAGCTTTGTTCGCTCACTTTCTTGCTACGTTGTCGTGACACCGGTACAGTTCCGAAGTTTTTGAAGGTGAGAAGATTGTTTCATTCAGCGCAAGCTAGCCGTATCTATTCACGCATGGAACTGGCAATGCTACGAGAACGGATCCATCAAACACGTCGAGGACTGGCGGTAACATGCAGTCAACTCTTAAATCTCCATCTATTTATTAGCAATACAATGCAGGTTTCCGATTGGAATAAGGTGGATGGGCTAACATTTAGATCCATGGAACATAGTGCAGAAGTGTCCTCTAATAGGCAGAAGAAGAAGTTTGACTATCTACATAAGAGCAGACAGGAAACAACGGTTATAGACAACTCTCGAACGGTTATAAATTTGTCCGGAAAAGAGTTATCCAGGGAAGAAACTTCTGTTCTCTCGAAAGGAGGAAATTTTGCAATTACTCCACTGAAGATTCCAACGGAGGATATTGTAGCTAATATAGAGGCGGGGATTCGGCTGTTACCATCACACACTGCTGATGAAGTTAGGATGGAAACAGCCAGGATACTGCGTAAAGCTAAGCCACCTAGCAGTAATCTGTCTCAAGGAGAAAAGAAAGCATTACGGGAGATTAATGCGGACAAGAGTATTATTGTACTTTCTGCTGACAAGGGAAATGCTACCGTGGTGATGAAGAGTGAAGACTACCACAAGAAGATCAGTGACCTTTTGGATCTTACCACGTATAAAAAGTTGAAAAAGGATCCTACAACGAAAGTGTTGGCAGTTACCAATCAATTAATAAAAAAGTCTTCTATTCCTTCAGAGGATAAAAAAGATCTTTGCAAAACGGAAGCTTATCCTCCTAGATTATATGGGATACCTAAGGTGCTTAAACCCAATGTCCCACTGAGACCGATAGTAAGTGCTATTGGATCCTCTACTCAAGAGCTGGCTAGACATCTTGCCACCTTGTTACAACTGTTTATTGGAAAAACTGATCATCATATTAAAAACTCTATGCACTTCATCGAAAAATTGAAGGAGATTACCGTCAGCCCCAGTAATATTCTTGTCAGCTTTGATGTGGTGTCTCTGTTCACGATGGTTCCTGTCAACGAAGCTCTTGCTTGCATATCTGACATATTTCCTACTGATGTAGTAGCTTTGTTTAGACATTGCCTTTCCACGACTTATTTTCAGTATCATAATTTCTATGAACAAATTAATGGAGTGGCAATGGGTAGCCCTCTAAGTCCAGCCGTTGCTAATATTTTTATGGAATTTTTTGAACAGCAAGCACTGCAGTCAGCCAGAAAAAAGCCTTTGAAGTGGTATCGGTATGTGGACGATACTTTTGTCATATGGAATCACGGTGAAGAAGAACTGAACCGTTTTTTGAAGCATTTGAATAGCATCAATTCAAAAATACAATTCACTATGGAGACAGAAAGTAATGGACAGATAAATGTTTTGGACGTCTCAGTAATTAAACGAGCAGATGGGACTCTGGGTCACAAAGTCTACAGAAAAGATACGCATACCGATCGTTATATTCATATGGATTCAAACCATCATCCCAGGCAGAAGAGAGGTATTATCAAGACATTGGTGGACAGGGCTAATAAAATCTGTGAGCCAGCTTATTTGCAAGAGGAACTAAACCACTTGCGAACCGCTTTCCAGAAAAATGGGTACGCTGGCAAGGAGATAGATAGAGCACTCCATCCCAGAAGAAAAATGTCCGAAAACGTGCAACAACAACAACCATCGGTGGGGAAAGTTTTTCTTCCATTCATCCACAATATTACGGACCGTATCGGGAAAGTGCTTGCCAAGTTCAGAGTTGAAACAATCTTCAGATCCACCAAGAAGATTAGTGAATGCTTAAGATCGGCGAAAGATGCACGACACCCTCTAGATACTCCTGGTGTCTATAAGATTCCGTGTAGTTGTGGGAAGGTTTACATTGGAACCACAAAAAGAAGTATCAATATTCGCCTAACTGAACATAAAAGGAACTGTCGACTGGGACACACGGACAGATCGGCTGTAGCGGAACATGTTTTTGAAACCGGTGACCATGAAATAAAATTTAGTGAGACGAGCGTGCTAGCTAAGACATCGCATTATTATACACGTATGTATAGAGAGGCTGTAGAGATTTTTAAACACCACAATAATTTTAACAGGAAAGAAGAAGGCTTGAAGCTAGATAAGATATGGCGATCGACTCTGTACTAAAGATGTGACAATCGATTACCTTCGATCGAGAGTAATGACGCCAGCCAGAGATAGTTTTACTGTTGACAACTGGTGACGAGTGGTGGCTCCCTCTACGCGCTCTATATAAACAGGACCTCCACGGCCTAGCAGCCAGTCGTAGACTCACCTCAGATGATGTTGGCCGCAGCTGGCAACGAAACGTCAGGGAGAAGTATTTCTACTGTAGGACCACGGCCTCTTAGCCCGGAAGTTTTAATTACTGAGTTATAAATACTATTTCAGTGTAAGAGCAGAGATCAGTAGATCATTGCGCCGCACATATGGTAAGCAGTGATCATCTAAACACCACGCATCGATGTATTTTTATTCATCTGTTACGCAATACAATTCAAAAAGAAGTTACTTGTTAGTAATGTACTGCGATTAGAATTCAGTAATGGCGGCCATGCAATGTGTCACTGTATCATGCATAGCTAATAGAAAAATGACTAGATTTGGACGGAAATAATTCAGAAAGAACGTCATTAGAAAGAATATATATTGTTACGAGCCGCGCGGGTTGCCCGCGTGGTTTGAGAGGCCATGCCACGGATTGCGATCCCCCTCCATCGGGCATGGGTGTGTGTGTTACTCTTAACATAAGTTAGTTTAAGCAGTCTGTAAGTTTAGGAACCGGTGAATTCAGCAATTTGGTCTCTTAGGAATTCAAACCTTTTTTTCTTACGAAAGGAAGGGAATTGATTTGCGAACCCATGTGGGTACTCGAAGCAGCAGATACGACATCGAGTTTCATAAATAATGGCTCTGAGCACTATGGGACTTAACATCTGAGGTCATCAGTCCTCTAGAACTTAGAACTACTTAAACCTAACTAACCTAAGGACGTCACACACATCCATGTCCGAGGCAGGATTCGAACCTGCGACCGTAGCAGTCGCGCGGTTCCGGACTGCGCGCCTAGAACCGCTAGACCACCGCGGCCGGCTCATAAATAATGATCTCAATATATTTTCTCATCACACAATCTCAAACAAAGCAACAACTTCTTCATAAAACCTATATCTACAGCATAACGGATAGAAAAGATCATGTTTGCCATTATAATCAGCTTCCATTTAATCAAAACAGAGACCATACGAGTTTCCAATGCAATGGAACTCCTGAATGGATAGTGTTTCTGAGTAAGTTATTCAGGAATTTTACAAGCAGCCCTGTAATACCCTAACCACTTAAGCTAAGCTGCAGCACGGCTAATAACTGAAATTAAGCCACTCAATTATTTCATCACTGTAGAACATCGACACCAGCACAGATCGCCAGCAGACAAAGTCAGTGTTTTTCCCACGTGAGAATACTGAACAGAACATTTCCAAATACGGCGTCCGTAATTAGAATGGCGATTACTGTTTCAAACAACGGTAGACATGTGACTCGTAACTCGCGAAGGTTCGCGTGGACTAAGAGACAAAATGACACTCGAAGATGCGAAAACACCTCAATAACAATGTAAAGAGCATAAATCCATCGGTCTGAGTACAGCAGAACCACGCAAAGTATTGGAAATGTAGCTGTGACGATCTACTAAATGCAAATTATGGAGGACAAAGATGAAATTGCTGAATGAACAGGCAACTTTCGAGTTGTTCAATTGAACATCAGCGAAAAGCGCTGGTATCCTAGCTAAAAGTCTGAACTTAGGCTGGAACTCTCACGTAGGTAGCTCCTAGCAGTAGCTTGTGTGAGGCTGTCTGAGAGCTGTGTCAGCTACTGATCCGCTGTCGCTGCACCAGCAGCAGCGCGGCCGATGTCTGCTGGCTTCCCTTTGACCCGCTCAGGGTGTGTGGCGACCGTGGTCACGCTCTCAGCTGGGTACGTGCGCTGCACTGCCGCAGCCCTAATCGCCCTTGTGTTAATTAACTAGTAATTGAAAGCTGGTGTCTAATTGCGTCACGCCACAACTACACTGACTGCGAATTGTTAAGCATCGTACCAGTTGGCCGTAATTAGAGTGCAGCTGCTCACAGAGGTCCACTGTAGGCTGCAATTAGCGTACGGCAGCGCGACTTGGTAGATATTCTAATGCGTTAATGCGGAACCGGTGTAAGCTGGGAAAAATATTCCAAATTTGGCCACCAGATGCAAAGCTGGCGCTGCGAATATAAGTAAGTCGTACACAAATGTTTCCACATATAGATGGGCTAGGCATGGGACGTGGATAGAGAACGTCAAACAAGTGACAAAGACATACCGTTGATTTTATTGTTACCTGCAGCTTACATGATTTGTTCAATATGGGCCCCGGAAACGACGACGAGATGCAGCATCCGTAAAGGGACGTAATCAACTGATCAACAGCTACCCGCAGCAGTTCCAGGGCAATCTCAGCAACATGTTCTAGTATACTGATCTTCAGATATGGTGAGAAACCGAACTTAGCTCTGGTAAACGCGTTCTTTCAAATATCCCCAGAGCCTAAAGTCACGTGGATTAAGATCAAGTGGTCATACAGACCATGCATTTGGTAAACCTTTGGAGATAACACGGTCATCGACGGTTGCATTAAACAGATCTTTCGTTCTGAAATCGACGTGAAGTGTTCCTAACCCTGCATAAAAAGTGGTTTCCACACAGTTCCGCTCTTCCAAAGCACGAATTACCTGTTGTACAATGAGTCTCGATAACCTGTTGACGTCGCAGTACATCAGAAAGTCCTTCTACGTCTATTCTCTGGCAAAGAGAAACGGACCTGGAATAAAGGTGCTTGTCAATCCACACCACAGAGTCACATACGACGAGTGCAGTGGCTCTTCGTGCACAACACATCGTTTAAAAGTACCCCAAATTCGTCACTTACGTGTATTCATTGCACCCTGTAGAGTGAAACGTATTTCGTCACGGCACAGAATATCACACGGCCACATGTCAAAAAACTTCGATCCGTGCCAAAAACCAGACAGCGAATTCAGAGTTGCTGTGGACCATGAGGTTTCAGTTGCTGCCACGTCTGGACCTTGTATGGATGACAGTGGAAAATTTACAGCAAACATTTCCGTACTATTGAACACGGGATGGACAACTCTCGTGACACTGTACTACCACTTGCACTACCCGAGCCACGTGCTGCACAGTCAGTTGCAGCAACAGTTACGTCATCGAACCCTCACCGGGATACCACACCTTCCCCTTCCTGGTGCCACCCCAAGCTTATCCGTGTTTCTGAATTTTTTTATCATCTGTTTAAACCATCTCTCCTCAGACCATTCAGTCGATGATATTCTCTCAATGCAACACTGTAATTACTGCCATCAAATAAAACAGTTTCACTAACACCGCACAGTTTCCCTTCTCCATAGCCATACTGTTCACTCACATTATGACTTGTCAAATGTCAGCGTGATGTCATAGACTCATAAAAAATCGTGCAGCACTAGATTTCCACCCATAGCTACAATTTAAAAACAAATGTCATTTTGCCAACGTAAATCGATTCTGCAGTGATGCATGAGCATATCTACCAAGTTTCGCTGCCATACGATAATCACAGCCCGCACTGGAACTCTGTAAGTAGTTGCACAATAAACACCCAGTACATATACCGATGTTTTAAGGTAGGTGCGACTGAACCATAACAAGTGATAATATGAACTGTGTGACACCACACTCACGGGGGGTCGAGGAATCTGATAAACAGAGCGAGTTCCAAAATTAACTATACAATTTTGACGACGTATATTTCAGAAACTGGGATAGGTAGAATGATGTGGTTTGCGGCATAACGTCCAATCAACACAGGATACCTAAGCGATATTCTAGTTTCTCCCATAACGTGACCTAGAATTTCTGCCGGCCGCGGTGGTCTAGCGGTTCTAGGCGCTCAGTCCGGAACCGCGCGACTGCTACGGTCGCAGGTTCGAATCTTGCCTCGGGCATGGATGTGTGTGATGTCCTTAGGTTAGTTAGGTTTAAGTAGTTCTAAGTTCTAGGGGACTGATGACCACAGATGTTAAGTCCCATAGTGCTCAGAGCCATTTGAACCTAGAATTTCTCAATTAACGTGTGCAACTGATGCTATGATGCGAGCTCACGCTTGCTATAGGTCCCACACCAGAATTTGATAGACACCATCCTTCACAAAACCCCAAAAATATGTGCGCAGACCTTGACGGCAAAGATACGAATCCCCCTTTGACGGTACAGCGATATGAAGATGTGTCGTCTACAATCTTCCAAACGGTCGATGGCCAGTCAGGATGCGCACCATCCTCCTGCAGCAAGATGTCAGGTCCCCGTTCCTCTGCCCGTGGTAATGCACACTGGTCAAGAATATGCAGATAATCTCTAGAGGTCACTGATGGCTCTGCGAAGAAAACCGAACTATTCACATGGTCAAGAAGCAGATCTCACCACACGCTCAAGTCTGGACTGTCGCGCAAAATTTCCGTGGTAAAGTAGGACTTCTCAGAGCTCCATATCCGTACATGGGGCCAGTTTACATTTAGGGACACATAAAATCGACCTTCAGACGCGACGATCACCTTTTCAAAATTGTCTGGGTAATCGGCGATATGTTACAGAACCTCAGTTCCAGATAACTTGCGCTTTGCCCTGAAATCAGGTTGAAGTAAGCGCTTACAGCAGTTGCACATTACAGGCTTGAGGGTTCAGTCTCATGTGCAGCACACTATGCACCGTGTTGATGGTGGCTGGAACTGTCAATGTGCTTGACGAATTGATCTGACTGAGGTCTGGATAAATTTGTGTTATATCTGTTTCACGTCTATATTATTCGTGCTCTGACGCCCAGAATTCGTTCACTTCCTAACATTCCTTGAACCTAATGTACCACTGTCTGATAGTCGGACGTGATGGAAGTGTGCTTTTGTTTTGTTTCCCGCTGGAACTGTATGTCAGATTTGGTCTATATCAGCCATTCCACAAGCTGTGCAATCCCATCAACTGGTCGCTTTGGGTAATTAAAGCATAGACCAGCAACAACAGTTTCAATTCATTAATGTGAGCTTCAGTTTGTTAATTTTGTGTGTGTTCTTAGGACATAGGAAATATAGAAAATTACAAGTTACACGTAGCTGTAGGTATATTTTCAATAGTTATTGCGAATCGTTATTTAAATACGTAACAAAATTTAATGCACAGTACGATGCTGAAATTTGCTATTTAAAATTAAACGGAAAACATGTCCACACACATTTGTCACCATATCTGAAGCACTCTGAAACCAACAGTACACATGTCATGAGTTTGCGAACATGACTTCCCTATTGAAAAACTGTCAGTTTACCCTCTGAGTCAAGACACTAAACGTTCGTCATTGACAGACCATGCATCCACCTTACAAAAGTGGGTAATTGAATGCACAAGAACTTAGGATACCTAACACAACAAAAGCAAAAAGCTGCAATTTTAGTAGTGATTAGCTCGCACTGCTCCCTCCTCAAACCCTTCTCACCCTCACCAGGATCAAATTGTGCACTCGCGGTAAGGGGATTCTACATCTACATCTACATCCATACTCCGCAAGCCACCTGACGGTGTTTGGCGGAGGATACCTTGAGTACCTATATCGGATCTCCCTTCTATTCCAGTCTCGTATTGTTCGTGGAAAGAAGGATAGTAGGTATGCCTCTGTGTGGGCTCTAATCTCTCTGATTTTATCCTCATGGTCTCTTCGCGAGATAATACGTAGGAGGGAGCAATATAATGCTTGACTCCTCGGTGACAGTATGTTCTCGAAACTTTAATAAAAGCCCGTACCGAGTTACTGAGCGTCTCTCCTGCTGAGTCTTTCACTGGAGTTTATCTATCATCTCTGTAACGCTTTCGCGATTACTAAATGATCCTGTAACGAAGCGCGCTGCTCTCCGTTGGATCTTCTCTATCTCTTCTATCAACCCTATCTGGTACGGATCCCACAATGCTGAGCAGTATTCAAGCAGTGGGCGAAGAAGCGTACTGTAACCTACTTCCTTTGTTTTCGGATTGCATTTCCTTAGGATTCTTCCAAAGAATCTCAGTCTGGCATCTGTTTTACCGACGATCAACTTTATATGATCATTCCATTTTAAATCACTCCTAATGCGTACTCCCAGATAATTTATGGAATTAACTGCTTCCAGTTGCTGACCTGCTATATTGTAGCTAAATGATAAAGGAACTTTGTTTCTATGTATTCGCAGCACATCACACTTGTCTACATTGAGATTCAATTGCCATTCCCTGCACCATGCGTCAATTCGTTGCAGAACCTCCTGCATTTCAGTACAATTTTCCATTGTTACAACCTCTCGATATACCACAGCATCATCCGCAAAAAGCCTCAGTGAACTTCCGATGTCATCCACAAGGTCATTTATGTATATTGTGAATAGCAACGGTCCTACGACACTCC